>NW_018744837.1:0-121819 GCF_001683475.1 Chenopodium quinoa
AATCAGCATTAAGTTCCAGGATTACAAAGGAAGTTCTAATGGATGATAATATTATTTAAACTTGTCCATGTACCTTGAATAACCCATCATATAAATGGAGCCCAATCAATCTGCAATCAGGATCAATGATGCCAATCTATAAACAGGCCCACCCCTCTCAGGGGTAAAATAAATGAGAGAAGGTTCAATAATTCAGTTAAACAAGAGCAATGAGCTTTTTCTTTCTAGAAGCAAGAAGTAACAAAAATAAGTATCAGACAACTCACCTGACCATTGTCAGTTGGACGACCAATGCGATCTGAAACATCTCCCATTGCTCTGCATGACAAACCTTTTAGCAAATCTCTTCCTCCATAAACTTAAAGTTACTTCCATTAATTTTTCTAATGAGATTGGTGTCAGAAACATTATAGGGTAAAAGAGAGCCAATATGCCCATGACAATTAACAGAAGATGCTTGTTTAAAAATTAAAACTCAATCCTAAAATATACAAACAAGCCGAATAATTTTCAAGCTTGATTAGTAAACAAGTCTTACTCAAACAACCTTGTTTGACAAACTCTACTCAAACATGTTAATAATCGACTCAATTGAACCCATGGAAACAGACTTATTTAAAACATTTTTCAAATGCCAAATAAGTCACAACAGTCGCTCCAAATCTTTATTAAGCAAAAAGTTCATAATCACATTGGTTATAAGAGACCAAAATTGGAGGCTAGCAATTTATTCCTTTATAATGTACATGTAACTAAAGCACTGGGTTATATAAGATGTGAGCAACCCCAAACTTGTTGGAGGTCTTACAGTCTTAGTACTATGCCTCTAAGCAACATAAATGAAGCTATTCAGATTGAAAGGTTTGGATATGTAGATGAGGCATAACAACTTAAAGGCTATTGGAGTATCTTTCTTAAGAGGAGGTTGACCATTAGGGAATGAAGAGATAATCTGGCAGCAACTGTGGATCCAGTTCAATTTAGAGTTTCTTTAGATAAATTCTCACACAATTCCCAGCTAATTATATGAAGGCAAAGGTTCCTGAAGAGAAGATTCAATCATGCACATCACTGTAACATATGACATAGAAAGAAGAGTCTGTTAATTTTGTTTTACTCTACAATTGCTTTGTTTGAGATGAGTTGGGTTTTTTTTCAAGCAAAGTTCTTGTGTTTGGGGACAAAAGATAAAAGAAAGGTAGGATTACCGAAGTGCTTTAAATGGATCATAAGAAACTTGTTGATGCACTTTAAAAATATAAACAGAATAAAAGAAAGAAACCAACATATTTTTGAGGGTTGAGCTTGCTGCCTCAAGAGATCAAATTCTTATAGAGAGGGTATTGTATAGCTAGGGTCAACTGTCAAGTGCTAAGTTTTGAGCAACAGTGGATGCTTCTTGATTTCTTAAACATATTGTTACATGACACCTTGAGGACATACAACCTTTTACCTTAGCCCTATTTTTGTATGTCATCCCCTAATATTTTTCATACATGTTACTCATCAGATAATCATATACATGAGTACTAAATAACTCGCTATCTTACTTTTATGACAAGAAAATAGTAAGTTGAAGGTAGTTTGTTATGTGATTAAAAATAAGAAATAATTACATCAAAATATAGTTTCAAACACAGCAAAAATCAATGAAGTCCCAAAATATTGGTGACAAATACAGAGCTAATTGCAATAATTTATCCCTGGGATAAAAAAAAAAATGTATGCTACAGATAGGAAAAGAGGAGTCTGAGTAGAATAAGACCTGGTGACGAGCTCTGATGTCTCGGGATCCCATTGAAGTACACAAAATTTATATCTTTCAGTAGCAATGAATAAGAAATCTTGGGCTTCACCCTAACAAGGCAGGAAAACAACTGGTCAATGAAGGAAAATTAAAGATGCATTATTTATATAACAAACCGAATAACTTCACCGACATGTGGTCGAAAAAGTTCCAGTGTTGCAATTCTTCCATATATTGGAACGTCCAGCATAGGCTGCATGAAGGTAAAACAGAAGAGATTTAAACATCAAAAGAGAGCTACAGCAGAAATGGATAAATAAAAAGAAAATGACCATGAAACGGCAACAAGACACATTAAAATAAACAAGTTAGACATGATAACCTACAGTACAGCTCAAAATAAAACAATGATGGAGCACAGTAGCCTTCTTACTCAGTCTTGCTCACTTGCAAATGATCAGCTTCCCATCCCTATAAACTCAGACACAAACTGCAAGATCACAACACCTCTCTGCTAAGGAAGGAGGAGGGGTCTCTTTCTGAGATAAAGAAACATCTTCAAGGATACTTAATGGAATATGGATACTATAGCTAAGTGTCGGGCACTCCTTGTGTTCTCGAGTGAAGATCCAAGTTCAACACAGCTACTGAGGCTGGTGACTTTTTCAAATTTAGTAACCTAAATAAAACTTACTACCTCATTTCGTTTGGTGTGCCCACAGTTCAATTGCTTCATCATTTTTTTTATTCACCCACCTCTCTCTCTCTCTCTCTTCTACCTTGATTAATTTTTGGTTGTAATTTTGCCACAGTCAATGTATTTCTCTGTAGGAGTATTCCAATTAAGGAAATCAGAGGAAAATAAAAACAGTATAATAACACTGCTTACCAAAATTGGGTAGATACCACTTTCACAAAAGATAATGACCAGGTTTACAAACTAGTTAACCCTCAACCCCTCTTCAGATCCTCACTTTGAAACAAAAGGAGGCATCATTGTGTAACTTAAAGTATATGATAGATTTCACTAACAAAGAGATGCAGCATTGCATAAAAAAAACAGTTTTCATTGTCATTGAGAATTGCAAAATTTACAACCAACAAGAGGACAAGGTGAACCTATACTCAATGTAAGGCAATTGAATTGCTTGGTTGTCTCAGTCTTCAGATTTAACATTAGTTTTGAAAGGCAGGAGTCACACAATATGTACAAAGGGTTCCTGGAGCCTAGGCAGGTGTCTTTTCAGTATGAGACACTTTTTTAAGTGGTATTTAACATTCAGTTAATGAGCCTTTTTAAGTAAATTTCATACTAGTAAAGTTCAAAATGAGTGGATAAAAATATTACTTTTAAGAAAAATAAAAGCCTTTATAAAACAAAATTTAGAGAAGAGGGGCAGGTCTAAGACACCCATTTTTAAACTATAAACCAGACTCAAGATTTTTTTTTTTTTAAGGTATCAAATTTGATTCAACTTGTTGATCTCTAGTTCTGCCCACATCTTAAAGTCCATAATATAAAACAAGGGACCAACAATCAAAATAAAAAAGGGATACCGGCTAATCTGCCAAACTTTGACCTTAGTTGCTTAGCATGCTTCAAAGTAGTTTTAAGGAGGGCTTTAAAGGTCTCTTCAATTAGGCAATGATAAAGGCAGAGCAATCAACCAAGTTCTACTACTATTTAAATATTTCTTTTGGTGGGAATTTGGGAATCAAAAGCTACAACAAACTTGTTTGCTTCGGCACTGGTCAAAGATAAGGTTCCTACATGATCTGGTGCTGAAAAGGAGAAACTAAAATCTAGTAAGTAGAGATGAGAAAAAATATGTTGGTCACATCCTCTCATTGGTCTTTTGGTTTTCCACTCTTTTTCATCTTTCTCCAAGATAAATCATTAGCTTAGTTAGGATAAGTAAAGTAAAAGTTATCTAGGCTAAAGAGATGTCTGAGCCTTGTTAAACTTATATTCCCTCACCATTTAAACAAGTAAAACGTTTTGACTTTTTGAACCATTCATCTAATTCACTTTGATAAATATTTGTGATTTATACATAAGAATAAATATAGTCTTGTGGGCACTTGTTAGAATCGTCTCAATGAATAGCTTATTGATATTTAATTATTATAATTTTTACTTAATGATAATTAAAGATATTATCAGTCAAAGTTTTGCATCGGCATACATGCACTAGAGAAACGTTTCACTTATTTAAATATCAAGGGAATATAAAAATTCTATATCCCAAGAAATGAGTGGAAGACTAGAAGTACAGCTAATTAACTCTAATACTACATTTCCTATACCAAATTACTTGCAACATTTTAACCAGACACGTGCCAAGGAAGACCATCAATATCTTTGATTATATATTAGTAAACACTATAAAAGGTCAATATTTGGATATATACAATAAGATACTCAACACCATCTTACATACTAACATTGTGAGCAACTTTTGGAGCGGAGGGAGTACTAAATAAATTACTCACCTGAAAAGTGTCCTTAGATGCATTCTCATATTCTTATTAAACCCTTCCTATCTATAGATCCAAGTCATTCTTTTGGACAGCAAACATCTAACAGCTAGATGCCAATAAAATCAGGTGTCACCATTAAACTCACATACCTAATAAAGTATTGTTTAAGAAATTCCAAATCCCACATCACTATCCTATGGACAACTCTTGGCCAATGAAATGGGGTTTTATTTTTAAGAAATAGCAAAAAGTAAATGACCCTGTATGTTAAGCCTCTCAAAAGACAAAACTACTAAATTCCTAAACAAGTCGGGTGAAATTCAAGATTCTATCATGAAAATTGGAGTCTTTCTTCAACCCAACACCCTTTTTCTTTACACAATGAGATTATAGAATGCTTTGCTTCTAATTTAAATTATAAAAAGAAATCTGTGAAAAGAGTTTCCTTAAAGATGAGGAGCCTAATAAGAATTTTTATCTACATGACAAAATGACATAATGCCTAATAGCAAATTTAAAGCTCAAAGCTAATCTAACTAAACTTCTCAAATTATATCTGATTTGAAGACAAAAGACATTGCATATACAGAATTTACTTCATTTAAGAGTCCTAAACCCCACTAGAGATATCCTGTACAAACATGAAGGATTGAGAAAGGATAATGATAGCAGAAGTGATCTTATCCTCACCATCGTCAAACTCAAACTCATATATTCGTGTTGGGCACAACTATTCTTGACCACATTTTTAAGTGTTCTAGTCAAGTATTTTGGGGGAGGGAAAAATAATGCATGATTTATAACACAAAAATATAGTTTGGATGTGTTCACGCTTGTGAAGGTGTCAAAGATCAGACATAAATATTAGCGCGCGCGCACACACGCTCTAGTGATTACACACATTTGCTATAGTGAATTATCCAAACGCAATAAATCCATAGTCTACTGCTCTCACAACAGTCACAAGCCACATCAGTCAAAGTCTAGTCATACCAACCTTCTCATTACCACTAAAATTGCATCCATAACCTATCAACTCCCACAGTTCAGCCGAAACTTTCCATGGAGGCGTATGTATAAAAAATATCCAACCCCTTAAAATATTCCTAGATTTGGTTCATGTACATAGTAGTAAACAGACTCATTTGTCTTAAGAGCCTCACCTTTTATTACAAAAATCAAATGATAAAAGGAGACCCTGTCATCAAAGAATTATTAAAAACCTTGAGAAGGTCCACTCAAATATTATTCCAACACTTTTAAAAGATCAATAAACTTTTTTATCCTTATCATATTTAAGATAAACTCCTTCATATCCTCCTCACAAACTTGTCCAACCAACCATTATACTCCATGACATCAAAATAACAGATTAAGAAAGGAAGAATATAGTGAGAAAAAACAAATACTCTCTGAATTTTGCACATTGATTGCATACCAAAAGTTAGGTGGTTTGGAAATTATAGAATACCTGAAGGCCTTGAGGAGTTAGCAAGTGAATCTCAATTCTTGTGCATTTACTGCAATAAAGACACACCATCAGTCACACTAGCATATGCAGTACATATAATATAATAAAGTGGACAATTGCTGTCCACGAGACTTAGCACGATGAAAGGAGTCCAATACTCAAAACGTCATAAATTAAAAATCTATCATGAAGAATGTTGCAACGAGAAAAGGCATTGGAATGACTTATAGTTTCACATTAAGCCATAATTGCCTAGTATTTGGCTATTTTTACATCAAATCTCATATCTCACATTGTGGTCCTTTAAAAGGAGTTTAAATGTCACCCAACATAATTTACCAATGAAATAAGATATGGTAAATAGTTCTTCCAGTCTTTTCTTCCACAATAATCAATTCATATGTATACGATTTCTACAGATTCTACACCAGCATACAAAGGAATTAATACTGAAGAGTAACAATTCAACAGCTAATATTACCAACAAAACTTTTCTCTGCACATACTATACTTATCACATAATGCTACAAGTTTCGTTTCTAGAAAGCAATTGAAAAATTCCTGAAGATGTGAACCTATACCACTATCAACAAATAGATCTCATCGACAAGTTAATCTTCAAATAATCTCCATACATCAAATCTAGCTCAAGCCTGTATATTATGATAATGACATTTGCTTGAGACCAAAATTCATATTGCTAGGCTCCTGGGTGAGTTGGACAGCATTTAAAGGACATGAGACCAATACTTCACAATTATATATGATGCTTAGATTCAAAGAACCACTATTTAAAAACACATTACAGTTTCATTAAGGAAACATTATCGACCAGGCCTACTATTTAATCCCAATTAACAGATCAAAACTCTAAGCACAATTGTTAGTTTTTCTGAGTCATTAGTTATAACTAATCTTTCTAGTTTGAAAGTTTAGGGCACATATGACTACATTTCCTCTACCAACCAGTCCCTCCGAGAGATAAATTACAATTGAGTCAATTCTTAGCAAACAACGCCAACTAATATAGTGAAGCAGGATGGATGGTAACGCACCTAAGTTCTTGATCACTCCAAAGACCAATAAACTGTCATAAACAAAATCTAACCAATCGCCAAAGCTGTGCACCACTTTACCCAGTAAAATCCAAGAAAGCAATCATTTTCAGATACAGCTATGAGCAATTAAGCACTTCCCACCCCATTTAAGGGGCGTTTGGTTAGTGTATTTTTTTGGATAGAAAACGGATTCGATTAAACCGATACCGTTACCGTGTGTTTGGTTTGAAGGCATGGTAACAATTACCATTACCTAAGGGTAATGGTTACCCCTCATTTGTTACATCTCAAAAACTTGGGGTAACAAATACCCTTACCCTCCTCTTAACAAATACTCTTTCCATGGTTAAACCAAACAAATGAAAACGTAATAGCTAAATGATTCATTTTCCCCCTCTTCTTTGTTTCCTTTCCACTCCTTTTCCATTTTCGGAACCAAACGCCCCCTTATTGTTGAGCATATTTTTCACATTATCTAGCCAACTTATAATCAAGGATATAAAATAATTTCACCAAATGGCACTTACAACAGTTTGAACAATCCCATACTCTTCCCATAAGTCACGGAATTCATAAAAATCCAATCATAAACAACTAATAAGAACGGCTTTTTTAGTAAAAGTGACAAATTTAATGAATTTTTTCAACTGCCACTTTGAACACAGTACCTGAAAGCCATGAAACAGACTGAACAAGGTAGAGTGAAATAAAAATAGTCAGAACCCCACTCAACTTTTTCTCTAATACCCTAAATTTAGTGCTCCCGTCTTTTCCCAAATACAGATTTCTCAAAGCCAAACGAAGCGGGATTGAAAACCGTGTCCCCTTAATATATCAATCAATTATCAACACACACTTCGAATACTCCGACCATATTCCACAAAAACTCCCCTTAATTCATCAATCAATTATCAGCACAACCGAAACACTAATTAAAATTCACATAAAGCTAAATTAAAATTTATATAAAACTAAAGCTGCCAAAAAAAAAAAAAGACTTTGAATTTAGAAAACCAAAATAACTCTGAATTAAATAAGTAAAAAAAAAAATTTAAAATTTCATTCAGCTCTTCACAATTACACTAAATCTACTAAAATTAAACAAAATTTGAAATTTACAGTATAGAAAACAAAATCAATATTCTATACCATATTAATAGAAAACAAATTTATTAAAAAATATTGAAATGCAAAAAATCAAAGCATAAAAAAAAGGGGAAGAAAGTAAAACCCTAAGAAAAGAAGAATAAGGAAATTACGCGATAATAAGGTTGAGCTCTTGAGGGCTGGTGAAATTGCCGACGCAAGAATGCGTAACGTTGGTAGGCTTGTGAGCGGTGACGACGTAATTCCAAATGCTCATCTTTCCGATGACCGATTAACTTCTCGCTGTTAGTGTGTGTGCGCGCGAGAAGTGAGAAAGTTTTGTAAACCCTTCAATTCCACTCTTTTATGTTTTCTTCTAAATGTTCTAGCCTCTTCTTCTGATTATAAAGTATTGTCTTTGTAAAAGAATGTAGTCTATGTTAATTTAAGTGAGTTATATTTGTGTAAGAAAATGGATTTTTTTCCAAAGTAAGTTTTATTACAAAATTATTTTGTGAAGTAGACTCGTGGCCAAATTATTTACCAAACTAAATTTATGGGGTACCCTGGGTTTTTTTTTTTTTTTTTTAAAAAGCGTTTTACACGTTGACTTTTTTTTTAAAAAAAAAATTCGTAATTTTTGAATTTAAAATAAAAAAAAATATTTACACTAAAAACGCTGACCTAGCTTAGAGTTTGTGTTGGCAACTTGTTAAACAACCTCAACAAAGATGGGGAATTGGACCAAAAAAGAGATTATATGAGATGTTCACAATATCTAAACTACGCATATCACCTAGAACTTCCAAGGACCCTGTCAAATAATTGTGAGATACATCTATCCTCTGTGTTAATCTCTGCAGATCAGGGGATTGTTACTAAGATTCAAGGAAGATAGGATCAAATTCTCTGATGCAGCGATTGAGGACGGAATTGATCCATTCAGTAAATTTTTCCACCAAGATGAAGTTCTCATAGCATTTGAAGTTCAAACAAAAATGGTGGAACTCCTCCTGTCAAATGATTCTCCCCCAAATCTAAGGATGATAAAGTTGTCATGCTTCGAAGGCTTGCTGGAATTGATCCGTTTAAAAAATTGAAAGGCAGGTCCAACTTTAGCAATTTACGCCAATTGCTAAGCTCATGTGGCAAAGGGCCTTTCAATTTGTTATGAGATATAAAAACAGCTTGAATTTCTGTCAAATTACCGAGCTCTGACTCAGTCAGCGTTTTTAGTGTAAATTTTTTTTTTTATATTTTAAAATCAAAAATTACGAAATTTAAAAAAAAAATAAAAAAGTTAACATGTAAAAACGCTGTCTCAGATAGCGTTTTACACATTGATTTAAAAAAAAAAAAAACCAGGGTATAAAACGCTGTCTGAGACAGCGTTTTACCCTAGAAGCTTAGTTTGGTAAATAGTTTGACCACGAGTCTACTTTACAAAATAATTTTGTAATAAAGCTTACTTTGGAAAAACATCCTAAGAAAATATCAAAAGTACAAACATGTTATTTTCAGAGGAAGTACTAATCCATTATTGTTATGCATTTGCAAATGCATAATAAATACTAAAATATTAAAAATCACATAGAAAAGAGAGAAAAGAGTATAGAGAAAGATGAGTGGGACCACTTTTAATTGTGCCACTGAAAGCTTATATAATATCATTGGCTATTTGGTGATACTATATATACACGTAGTTAGTACTACTGAATGCATATATATATTATATAGTACCACTACATACATACATAGTACCACTGAATATTCAATGGTACTATTTAATCATCCAATGGTACTATTGATCACTCAATAGTACTACTCTAAAGTCAGAATATACATTATGTGTAATTACGCCCTTACCCCTCGTTATGCAATTGTTTATGCATAACAATACTCCCTTTAAACTCCCTCGTTATTTTCCGATGTAGTGTGAATGTCCACACTTTAGTTTCTTCATTGCAATTAATGTCTAGCCAATTTTATTGTCACCCCCTAATGTTATATCCTATAATGTAAGAGTAATTTGCACTACTATAAATAGACATGCAATTACTTGTAGTAACTCTACATCTCCTACCTTTTTCTCTTAATCCTCTAAATTCTATATATTTAATATATTGTGAGGAGTGATTAGGGGATTTTTATCCACCAAGCGCCGTTTGACAAGTGGACCAACCAGGTTCCGCCACGCGTCCTCCACGGACCACTTAAGACACGCCACGTGTCCACCCATGCCAAATGGGACAACCGGCCATCAAGGCCCATTTCAGTCTAGAAGCCCGATCGGCCCTAGGTTTACCTTAAACCTAGAGAGTTGCACGCTTCCCAAGGCTATAAATACTCGATTAATCCTCATTAATCAAGGGACCGAATACATTACGGAACACACTAATAACCGGCTGATCTCGCTAGCAAAGCAGATTACCTACATTAAATACTCTCACCTAGAGAGACCTTATTACTTTAATTTCTGTATTAATTACTCCTTAATCAGGTACTAACTTGACCGTTGGAGGCGGAGCTCTCAGGAGTCTCCGTTATTTTGCAGGTACAGGCGTCCGGTTCCAGTCTCGGAATTGTAACTCTCCCGCAGGACATCAGAAAACCCCGAAACATTTGGCGCCGTCTGTGGGGAGAGTACTTCAGAGATGGCATCCAAGTCTGTACCGACCCCAGAAGAGAGGCGTCCCCTAGACGACCCTCAAGTTCAGTCGGACCATGATACCGAAAGTGAATTTGAAGTTGAAACTCATACAGCTCCAGACGGGACCCTAAGAGCCCGCCGTACCCGTCATACTGAAATAAGGGAACGGGAGTATCTTCAAACAGGAAGCGAGCCAGCAGGCGCACCGCTTGCTCGGCAACAGCCGACTGATGGGTCTGCTCCCATCACAAGGAACGAACTCATGACCTTCATGAGGGGATTCAAGGGAGAGATCCAAGAGTTGATCAACAAAAAACCGCCTGCTTCAGTCAAAGAGCAGGCGGCCAAAAAACCTTCCACTTCACTGAAGAGGAAGCCAGTTCAAGGGCGAGAGGCGACTCCCCATCCTAAATCTAAGAAGCGGGAGCCGTCTGCTCTTGATTTCACAAAACTCCGTTATCCTACGGGAAATAGGAAACCGGTTCGTCATATTCAGGCGGACGGGTCAAAGCAAACGTTCACAGATGCTCGGCACCTGCTAGAGCAGAAGAAGAGTGACCGATTATCAGAGTCGGCTTCTACTTCAAATTTTCAGGACAGTTTGCGAAATGCCTCGATGAGGTCAACTCAGTCGTACCATGAGAGTCAGTCAGGCGGCACCTCCCGTCAGTCTGGCTTTCATAGTGCGCAGGCGGTACCAAATTTGCCATTTGTGCCGCAACAACAATATTTTATGCAGCCACCTCCATTTGGTGGACCTGCAGCAAAAAACGTCCAACCTATGGACTGGCAGCTACGGCTGCTTAGACTTGGTGAACAGCCGTCGGCCTTCTCCAAGGAAATTACTGAAGCCGCTCAGCCGGCCAAAGTAAAAAATGTTTTAGTAGGCGCCTATGATGGCACTACTAACCCGGAAGACCATCTGATGGCATTCACCAACCTGATGTACCTTCAAGGGTTGGATGATCCCACTTGGTGCAAGTGTTTCCCAGCAACTCTCAAGGGAATTGCACAGCAATGGTTCGGCAACCTGCCGACTGGTTGTGTAAACAGTTTCAGGACGCTTGCTTACTTATTTGCCTCCAACTTTGCAATGAACATCCCTGCGAAGAAAACGACCCTTGATTTGGGAACAATTCAGCAGGGTGAAAAGGAGGGGCTTCGTTCCTACATCAGGCGGTTCAACCTGATGAGAATACAGATTCAAGGGTTACCGGATGAGGTAGCTTATACTGACTTTTTTAGAGGTCTCAAAGACGGGTCTACCTTCAAATTTGATTTAGTTCGAAAAAGGGTGGCGACTCTTCAAGAGGCCTTGATTGAAGCAGAAGCCTATATACAGGCGACTGATCTGTGTACAATGAAACAGTCGGACGGGAAGAGGTTCGACAATAGAGAGGGACGACAGAAACAGTCGTCCAACAAAGATGAAAAAAGAAAAGGGGTCTGGGCGGCTGATTCCTCTAAACAGCCGGCCAAGAAGAAAAAGGAATTCAAACCATACTCCCCAAAGTATGTGTTTAACAAGGATAATCAGTTTATCCTAAAAGAAATAAAGGGACGGCTCTCAATTGAGAAACCGCTCCCCATGAAGGGTTCTGCGAGCAACCGGAACCAAGACAAAATCTGTGCTTATCATGACGACATTGGTCATCACACCAACGACTGCATTAGTCTCATGCGGTACCTAGACCGCTTGGCTGATCAAGGTGATCTTGACACTTATGTCAAGAAATCTACGGGGAATACTTCCTCAAAAAAGCAGTCGGCCAAAAAGAATCAACAGGCCGACAGTTCCGATACAGATGATGCAGTCGTCTACACCATTGCAGGCGGCTTCTCAGGAGGCGGCCCCACTATCAGGGGCAACAAAGATAATATAAGGCGGTTAGATGTAAATTCCGTTCACCAAGAACGACCGTCCAAATATACATTTCCTGAGATTGTCATCACTGAAGAGGATCTAGGAGGAATAAGGGGGCCGCATGACGACCCTCTCGTTATTGAATGTAAAGTGGCCAACCAGAGAGTTGGTCGAATCCTCATAGATACTGGGAGCTCTTCAGATCTCATCAGCAGCAAATGTCTGTCAAAACTGAAATATCAGACGGACTGCATACATCCGGCCTCCCACCCTTTAATAGGGTTTGGAGGAGGAGTCGTCCACCCACTGGGACGAGTTGATCTACCCGTCCGCCTGGGCGAAAAAGGGGAAGGACGACACATGGTAGTCCGATTCCTAGTTGTAGAGGAACTCTCTGCCTACAACATGATTCTGGGTCGCCCAACCCTGAATAGTGCCAAGGCTGTTATAATCCCGTCACTTATGCTGCTTAAGTTTGAAAGGGACAATGGAACAGTCGGCTCCCTAAGGGGAGATCAGAGGATGGCCCGAGAGTGCTATCTCTCGGATGTCAAACTCACTGCTAAGGCCACTGGGTCAAGTGGAGAAAAAACAGACCTTGACAATGTCAAGGAAAGTGCGCCTGTTCAAGAAACAGGCGACAGAAAAAGAAAGGCGTCCCAGACAGAGTCCGCCAGAAAGGCAAGAAAATAGCAATCATTGGCAGAGGACCGGCCGGATGAGTTCCGCCCTCAGCCGGCTGGTGAGCATACGGACCTGATATTAGACGACTCCCGCCCTGACCGAACAGTCAAAGTTGGGACGACTGCTCTGAGAAACCTTGGTGATGACTTTCACAACCTGTTGAAAGAATACAAGGACATCTTTGCATTTGAAGTCCATGAAATGCCAGGCATTAGTCCTGATCTGGCAGTACACAAACTCGCTGTGGATCCGAAAAAGAAGCCGGTACGGCAAAAGAAGCGGAACCATGGTGAAGAAAGAGGTCAGGCGGCCGCCGCCGAAGTCAAAAAATTACTTGATGCAGGGTTCATTCGGCAATGTTACTTCCCAGATTGGGTTGCAAATGTGGTACTTGTTAAAAAGCCGAATGGCACCTGGCGAATGTGTGTAGACTACACAGACTTGAACAAGGCGTGCCCCAAAGACAGTTACCCTCTGCCCAAAATTGATAACCTGGTCGACTCAACAGCCGGCCATGCCTTGATGAGTTTTATGGACGCCTATTCTGGTTTTCATCAAATTCCTTTGTGGAAGAAAGATCAGGAGAAGACGGCCTTCGTCACTGATCAGGGATTATACTGTTACACGGTCATGCCGTTTGGTCTTAAGAATGCTCCGGCTACCTTCCAACGAATGATAAACACAGTGTTCTTTGATCAGATTGGGAGAAACGTCGAGGCATACATTGATGATATGATTGTCAAGACTAAACTTCAGAAAGATCATCTGACGGACCTCCGAGAGACTTTCGCCACACTCAGGCGGCACCATGTCATGCTCAATCCCAAGAAATGTGTATTTGGAGTTGAGTCTGGGAAATTTCTCGGATTCCTTATCAACCAGAGAGGAATAGAGGCGAACCCTGAGAAGGTACAGGCGGTCATTGACATGCAGTCGCCTCGTACCGTCCGAGAGGTTCAGAAGTTAACAGGTTGTCTGGCGGCCTTGGGAAGATTTCTAAGCCGATCAGGCGACAAATGCCTATACTTTTTCCAGGAAATTAAGAAAAAGGCAAGGTTTGAATGGGGGCCGGATGCTGAGGCCGCCTTCCAGAAATTAAAGGTTCACTTGCATTCCTTGCCAAGGCTGGTCAGCCCTTTGCCCAAAGAAAATCTCTACATGTACCTGGCCGTCTCTGATCATGCGTTAAGCGCGGTGCTCCTTGCTGAAAGGGACGGCTGTCAACTTCCGGTCTACTTTGTCAGTCACGTACTGAAAAATGCCGAGTTGAGGTATCCCCTAGTGGAGAAATTTGGTCTTGCACTCTTCATGGCTGTTAAAAAATTGAAGCCCTACTTTCTGGCACATGCAGTCGTCGTGTATACCGACCAACCGATCAAACGGCCCCTTACCACCATGGAGTCCTCCGGACGAATGATCAAATGGGCCATAGAAATGCAGAGTCTCGAAGTTACTTTCGAGCCTAGAAAAGCAGTGAAGGGGCAAGCCTTTGCTGACTTTATTGTAGAGATGACTCGTCCTCCTGACTCTCAAGTTCCAGACCAAGTCTGGAAGGTATATGTGGACGGAAGCTCTACTATTCAATTTTGATTTTGTATTACGAGGGGCATGCCGTCTGTACCTTTACAGTCGGCTACTCTCCATTGAGTTTCACTCTTTATCTTTACAGGGGCACGCCGTCTGTTCCATTACAGTCGGCTACTCTCCCTCGAGTATTTTACTCACAATACTTAGCTAAAAAGTTTAGGGCCTGGCCGATCCTGTAACTAACAGGCGGCTACCCTTCTTTTACTTAGCACATACGTTCACCAAAAACGTACCAAGGCCACTGGCCGAATGATCAGACCAGGCGCCTAGTCAACTGATCTAACTTTTAAAAACTAATCCGACCTGTCCCAACATTATAGCAGGCGTCCGGCGGCATCCATTCGGATGAAATTCGTCGCAGAGAGCAGCTCCCTTTTGGGTGGAACATTGTTCTATAAACTAATTACACGGCACCTATACGACTGTCCCAAAGGGCAACCACGTAGCCGTTTTTGAGACAAGGATAACTCTATCACTAACCAAACCAGTTGTAGCAGTTGACATCTGAGTCAGATGACCGCCTGTATTACTTGGGATAAATGCAGGGGGTACCTATTGAGTTAATAGCCAACAAACATTGGCGAATCAAGGGGTCTAGCCGGCCTATGCCGCCTGGTACCTCTACTTCTCAAACAAAAGTGACGGCGACTGAGTAACTCCAAAGTTAACTCATAGTCACTCCTTCAAATTTGGTATGGAACCTAAAAAGTTTGAGTCGTCCGCCTGTTTTATACAAACAAGGGCACTCGAACCCCTATTCCTACTGGATAACCTATTGAGTAAATAGCCAACAAACATTGGTAAATCAAGGGGTCTAGCCGGCCTACGCCGCCTGATACCTTTACTACTCAATCAAGATTGTGACGAAGACTAAGTAACTCCTATGTTAACTTAATAGTCACTCAAACTTAGTACTGAGCCTAAAAGGTACGAGTCGTCCACTTGTTTTTAATAAACAAAGGCTCTCAACCAATACTCTTGCTAGGTTAACAAATAACAAATTAGAGGCCAACATTGGCAATAAAGGGAAACAACCGGTACCCGCCGCTTGTTTTCCTACTTAAATTCCTTGGCTACTTGGTAATTCTATTTACTTGGTCAAATTGAATAAAGAGTTCGAATACCGATTGATTAAATGGCCGACTGATCATCTATCCTGGAAACAGACAACCAGTCGTCCAGGGGCATAGGCGGCATACTTACTATTTGTACCTGTCTTAACGTTCGGCCATACACAACAGTCTGTCTAGTGAGCAAATTTCAAATACTTAGACAAATTTGAACAAAAACAAAAAATTTGATTAAAATGAGCCGGCCATAAAAGACCAGCAGAATATTCAAAACCCCGGCCCCCTGGCCGGGTAATTACAAAGCAAACAGCACGCAGGCCGTGAAAAGAAAAAATATACTTAAAGCTTAAGAAGGGGGCAGTTCAGTATCAGCAGCAGCCGCCTGGTCAGCACTCTTCTTGCTGGACTCGGCCTTTGCTGCATCATCTTTTGATGCCTTTCCCCCAAGTGGCACAAGCGCCACAACCGGCTCTTCCTCCTCCAACGCAACGTCCATCGCCTCTTCTTCAGCAGCCGCCAGGATCTGTTGATTATATATTTCCGAACACTGGCGGTACGTTCTTTCCCATGAGGCAAAGTCGGCACTGGGGAACAGTCGTTCCCAGGTCATGCGTTGGATTTGGGCGGAGTCTTCCACCATCTCCCGGACGAGCTCTTGTTTTTCTTGCTCGGCCTTGTCCGAGAGCTCTTGGGTAAGACTCTTCTCCTGGTTCACCAGGCGTTCTTTTACGTTAGCCAAAGATTTCTCCATGGCTTCGTAAGAGTGCATTTTCTGGCGAAGGGGTTTCAGCTCGGCTTTAAATTTGGTGACGATCCCCTCCAGCTCGTCAACCTTCTTTTGGGCCGCCTCAAGCTGAGCCCGAACAGCGGCGGTCGCCTGCGCCTGATAATAAAGAAGATCAATGGTCAGTACTTCATTTTGGGCAATTTGAAACATTGCTTTATCACAGCTGGAGGCGGCCATAGCCTTTGCGGCCTTTACCTCTTTGTTTTTCCGATCAATCGGCTTGCGAAGGCTGTTGACTCGGAGCAGGGCCTAAGTACAAAGAAAAACAGGCGTCAGTTTCCAATCAAAAGGGTTAACAGGCGTCCTGGAACTTCAAAAGGGTATACCTCAGCTAGGATCCCCGAAATTCCATCGAGGTCAAGGGTGCCGGCACCCTTGACCGCCTCCCTGTCAGAGGGAGGAACTACTTTAACCATTGACTTGGCTACCTCAACCAAGTCAAGTCCCTGGGGCCGGCTGCATTAAGCAAAAGGAAAAACAAGTTAGACCTAATCAAGAAGGAATCAAGAGTGAGTTTTTACAAGCAAGTGTCCATACATCTAGGCGGCCCCGCCTGGGTTTTTGAAGAAGTGGCCGGCTGCTTCTCAGCCGCCACTGTTTTCCTGGAAGACCCAGGAGAGCTTGCAACAGTCGTTCTCCGGGCCTTGGGGTCCGGCTGTTGCGAGGAAGAAGCCTTTGGAGTGCCAGACTGAAAACAAAAAGAGTTAGTATATGCATAATACAACTTAAAGGGGAAGAGTTTTCAAAGCTTACCAAGGGTGCCTCCTTGCTGGGGGAGTCGGCGTACGACTGCTTCATTAGCGAAACCCGCAGCATGGCCGCCGCAGTCTTAGATGCTGTTATTTTACTCATGGCGTCGGCTGAAAGAAATAAACAGCAAAGTTAGTAAAAATCCCAAGTAAACAAGGCGTGAAAAAACAGAGTATTCGTCAGGCCGGCTACCTCTAGAGCACCGACTGCCGAGGCCACAGGCGGCCAAGAAGTACTCATCATAGAGCCACTTGAAGCTCGGGACGCAGTGTAGGGGTACTTGCTCTCGTACCCCTGAAGTAGAGTTCACCCTAGTCTCTACTTTGAAGAGTCCTTTGTCTAGGATCTCTCTTTTAGCCTTTGGGGGAACAGGCGGCATGCTGCGGCCGCCTGCAAGAAGAGGCGGATCCCTGTTCCACTTGTTAAAACGTTTGTTCAGCTCCGTGTCTGAACTCTCGATAATAAGGAAGGTGTTCCGCCAATCCTTCCATTTGTTTGCCTTACCTCTCGTCATGAGGTAACCCCTGTGGCTTGTTAGTTGATACCAGCCGGTACCTCCCGACTTAGGGGTCCGGCTGAGATAGTTCATGTGGGCGAAAGCCTCAAAACTTGGCTCCACCCCGCTCAGTTCGCACCCGGCCACATAGCCGAGTACGTTTACCCAAGAGTTGGGGGCTAACTGCCATAACCCCAGATCATACCCATCTAAAATCCGCTGAACAGCCGGATGTAATGGGAAGCGCAGACCAGCTTTGATGGCCGCCACATAGCAGCCAAAACAGCCGTCACCATAGCTGGTACCAGCCGGCCAGACGACAGTATCTTCTGGATCCGGCACAAACAGTAAATACTCCGGGCTCATTTTGTGGTTAGCAATAAAGCTCGCCACGTTGTCTCGCATGGTTGCGATCCGGCCCCGGGGCACCCTGCAGTAGTAGGGGGTGTTTTCCTCTCTGTAAGAGGCGGACGGCTCTGCCCAATTATCCCCCTTCTCCACTGCATGGGAACTTCTCGCCTCTTGTAGGCGGTTATGTTTTTCTTCTGAGTCAGAAGAACTATGGTCAGAAGAACTATGGTCAGAAGAGCTGGAATCGGACTCGTCCCCTGACGAGTCCGAAGAGGACGACTCCTCCCCTCTCCTAGAGGGGCCCGCCTCCTCTCCCTTAGAAGGAGCAGAAGGTAAATTAGACATGTCCACGGTTAGATGAGAAGGGAACACCTTGGTCCCTCTCTCAGAACTGTCAGCTTGACAGTCGCCTCGTTCCACATCTGGCGCCTGGTCAGATGTTTCGCTAAGGAGTACCCTTTGGGAGGAGCCGTCTGAGTTTGATATTCTAGCAGTCTTTTTTGTTCTGGCCATCACGTTCTGCATAGACACAGATTCAGTCGGACTTTGTATAAAGGGCAAAGATGGGTCCAGAAAAGGGCAGGCGGCACTCCTAGTCCTAGATTCAGCCGTCCCCGGTGACCGGCTGATCACTAACTTAGGGCGTGTCGTGTGCTTCCATGGTGCCATTTCAAAAAAAAAAAAAAAAAAAAAAAAGAAAATTAAGAGTAAGAGAATTGAGTTACCTGAACGGATGACAGTTGATGAAGTCCTGAAAGTTCGGGTCAGTCGGCTTGTCAGAACAGGCGGTAGGCAGAAAAAGTCCGAAAATGTCAGAGCAAGTTCAGGGGTCCGAATGTTCTCGCAAAAATTCTCAAATGTGAAAATGACCGAAGTCAGCACTTCCTTTTATAGGCAAAATGAGAAGGCGAAGGGTCGCTTCCGAATTCAAATTTGGGCGGGAGAGTCTCCCGGCCGTCTGCAAGGTGACACCTGTAACGGGCCGTCGCCTGTCACCGTGCGACGCCTGTCACAGGCGACACGTGACCAGTCGCGTGCCACCTGTGAGGGGCAAATGATTAGGGGATTTTTATCCACCAAGCGCCGTTTGACAAGTGGACCAACCAGGTTCCGCCACGCGTCCTCCACGGACCACTTAAGACACGCCACGTGTCCACCCATGCCAAATGGGACAACCGGCCATCAAGGCCCATTTCAGTCTAGAAGCCCGATCGGCCCTAGGTTTACCTTAAACCTAGAGAGTTGCACGCTTCCCAAGGCTATAAATACTCGATTAATCCTCATTAATCAAGGGACAAAATAATTTACGGAACACACTAATAACCGGCTGATCTCGCTAGCAAAGCAGATTACCTACATTAAATACTCTCACCTAGAGAGATCTTGTTACCTTAATTTCTGTATTAATTACTCCTTAATCAGGTACTAACTTGACCGTTGGAGGCGGAGCTCTCAGGAGTCTCCGTTATTTTGCAGGTACAGGCGTCCGGTTCCAGTCTCGGAATTGTAACTCTCCCGCAGGACATCAGAAAACCCCGAAACAAAATATATTCAAACAAAGCCATTTCAATCAAAAGAAAGTCAATTACATTCAAAAGAAAATTAACTAATCAAACGAAAGTTAAACACATTCAAATAGAGCTTTTTAAATCAAATGAAAGTAAAATGCATTCTACAAAGCTAATTGAATCAAATGGAAGTAAAAAAACATTCGAACAAAGCCAATTGAATCCAATGAAAGTCAAACACATTCAAACAAAGCTTTTTGAATCATATGAAAGTCAAATGCATTCAACAAAGCTAATTGAATCAAATGAAAGTCAAAAACATCTAAAAAATCTAATTAAATCAAATGAAAGTCAAACACATTTAAAAAAAGCTACTTAAATCAAATGAAAGTCAAACACATTCAAACAAAGCTATTTGAACTAAATGAAAGTAAAATGCAATCTACAAAGCTAATTGAATCAATTGAAAGTTAAACACATTCAAGCAAACCTAATAGAATCAAATGAAAAACAAACACATTCAAACAGAGCTAATTGAATCAAATGAAAGTCAAACACATTCAAACAGAGCTTTTTGAATCAAATGAAAGTTAAATGCATTTAACAAAGCTAATTGAATCAAATGAAAGTCAAAAACATCTAAAAAAATCTAATCAAATCAAATAAAAGTCAAACACATTCAAACAAAGCTAATTAAATCAAATCAAAGTCAAACAAATTCAAACAAAGCTATTTGAATTAAATGAAAGTCAAATGCATTCTACAAAGCTAATTGAATCAAATGAAAGTCAAACACATTCAAACAAAGCTAATAAAATCAAATGTAAGTCAGACACATTCAAGCAGAGCTTTTTGAATCAAATGAAAGTCAAATGCATTCAACAAAGCTAATTGAATCAAATGAAAGTCAAAAACATCTAAAAAAATCTATTTAAATCAAATGAAAGTCAAACATATTCAGAGAAAGCTATTTGAATAAAATGAAAGTCAAATGCATTCTACAAATCTAATTGACTCAAATGAAAGTAAAAAACATCTAAAAAATTCAAATTAAATCAATAAAAGGTCAAACATATTCAAACAAAACTATTTGAATCAAATGAAAGTAAAATGCATTCTATAAAGCTTATTAACTCAAATGAAAGTTAAACACATTCAAACAAAACTAATTGAATCAAATGAAAGTAAAACACATTCAAACAAACCTAATTAAATCAAATGAAAGTCAAACACATTCAAACAGAGCTAATTGAATAAAATGAAAGTCAAACACATTCAAAAAGAGCTCTTTGAATCAAATGAAGGTCAAATGCAGTCTACAAAGCTCATTTAATCAAATGAAAGTTAAACAAATTCAAACAAAGCTAATTGAATCAAATGTATTTCAAACACATTCAAACAGAGCTTTTTGAATCAAATGAAAGTCAAATGCATTCAACAAAGCTAATTGAATCAAATGAAAGTCAAAAACATCTAAAAAAAACCTAATTAAATCAAATGAAAGTCAAACACATTCAAACAAAGCTATTTGAATGAAATGAAAGTCAAATGCATTCTACAAAGCTAAATCAATCAAATGAAAGTCAAAAACATTCCAACAAAGCTAATTGAATCAAATGAAAGTCAAACACATTCAAACGAACCTAATTGAATCAAATGAAAGTCAAACACATTCAAACAGAGCTTTTTGAATCAAATGAAAGTCAAATGCATTCAACAAAGCTAATTGAATCAAATGAAAGTCAAAAACATCTAAAAAAAATCTAATTAAATCAAATGAAAGTCAAACACATTCAAACAAAGCTATTTGAATCAAATAAAAGTCAAATGCTTTCTACAAAGCTTAATCAATCAAATGAAAGTCAAAAACATTCCAACAAAGCCAATTGAATCAAACGAAAGTCAAACACATTCAAACAAATCTAATTGAATCAAATGAAAGTCAAACACATTCAAACAGAGCTAACTGAATCAAATGAAAGTCAAACACATTCAAAAAGAGCTTTTTGAATCAAATGAAGGTCAAATGCAATCTACAAAGCCAATTGAATCAAATGAAAGTCAAACACATTAAAACAAAGCTAATTGAATCAAATGTAAGTCAAACACATTCAAACAGAGCTTTTTGAATCAAATGAAATTCAAATGCATTCAACAAAGCTAATTGAATAAAATGAAAGTCAAAAACATCTAAAAAAATCTAATTAAATCAAATGAAAGTTAAACACATTCAGAAAAAGCTATTTGAATCAAATGAAAGACAAATGCATTCTACAAATCTAATTGAATCAAATGAAAGTAAAAAACATTTAAAAAATTCAAATTAAATCAATAAAAGGTCTAACACATTCAAACAAAGCTAATTAAATCAAATCAAAGTCAAACAAATTAAAACAAAGCTATTTGAATTAAATGAAAGTCAAATGCAATCTGCAAAGCTAATCAAATCAAATGAAAGTCAAACACATTCAAACAAAACTAATTGAATCAAATGAAAGTCAAAAACATCTAAAAACCTAATTAAATCAAATGAAAGTCAAACACATTCAAACAAATCTATATGAATCAAATGAAAGTCAAATGCATTCTACAAAGCTAATTGAATCAAATGGAAGTAAAAAACATTCGAACAAAGCCAATTGAATCCAATGAAAGTCAAACACATTCAAATAAAGCTTTTTGAATCAAATGAAAGTCAAATGCATTCAACAAAGCTAATTGAATCAAATGAAAGTCAAAAACATCTAAAAAAATCTAATTAAATCAAATGAAAGTCAAACATGTTCAGACAAAGTTATTTGAATCAAATGAAAGTCAAATGCATTATACAAATCTAATTCACTCAAATGAAAGTAAAAAACATCTAAAAAATTCAAATCAAATCAATAAAAGGTCAAACACATTCAAACAAAACTATTTGAATCAAATGAACGTCAAATGCATTCTATAAAGCTAATTGTATCAAATGAAAGTCAAACGCATTCAAACAAAGCTAATTGAATCAAATGAAAGTAAAACACAAAACCTAATAGAATCAAATGAAAGTCAAAGACATTCAAATAGAGCTAATAAGGAAGGTGTTCCGCCAATCCTTCCATTTGTTTGCCTTACCTCTCGTCATGAGGTAACCCCTGTGGCTTGTTAGTTGATACCAGCCGGTACCTCCCGACTTAGGGGTCCGGCTGAGATAGTTCATGTGGGCGAAAGCCTCAAAACTTGGCTCCACCCCGCTCAGTTCGCACCCGGCCACATAGCCGAGTACGTTTACCCAAGAGTTGGGGGCTAACTGCCATAACCCCAGATCATACCCATCTAAAATCCGCTGAACAGCCGGATGTAATGGGAAGCGCAGACCAGCTTTGATGGCCGCCACATAGCAGCCAAAACAGCCGTCACCATAGCTGGTACCAGCCGGCCAGACGACAGTATCTTCTGGATCCGGCACAAACAGTAAATACTCCGGGCTCATTTTGTGGTTAGCAATAAAGCTCGCCACGTTGTCTCGCATGGTTGCGATCCGGCCCCGGGGCACCCTGCAGTAGTAGGGGGTGTTTTCCTCTCTGTAAGAGGCGGACGGCTCTGCCCAATTATCCCCCTTCTCCACTGCATGGGAACTTCTCGCCTCTTGTAGGCGGTTATGTTTTTCTTCTGAGTCAGAAGAACTATGGTCAGAAGAACTATGGTCAGAAGAGCTGGAATCGGACTCGTCCCCTGACGAGTCCGAAGAGGACGACTCCTCCCCTCTCCTAGAGGGGCCCGCCTCCTCTCCCTTAGAAGGAGCAGAAGGTAAATTAGACATGTCCACGGTTAGATGAGAAGGGAACACCTTGGTCCCTCTCTCAGAACTGTCAGCTTGACAGTCGCCTCGTTCCACATCTGGCGCCTGGTCAGATGTTTCGCTAAGGAGTACCCTTTGGGAGGAGCCGTCTGAGTTTGATATTCTAGCAGTCTTTTTTGTTCTGGCCATCACGTTCTGCATAGACACAGATTCAGTCGGACTTTGTATAAAGGGCAAAGATGGGTCCAGAAAAGGGCAGGCGGCACTCCTAGTCCTAGATTCAGCCGTCCCCGGTGACCGGCTGATCACTAACTTAGGGCGTGTCGTGTGCTTCCATGGTGCCATTTCAAAAAAAAAAAAAAAAAAAAAAAAGAAAATTAAGAGTAAGAGAATTGAGTTACCTGAACGGATGACAGTTGATGAAGTCCTGAAAGTTCGGGTCAGTCGGCTTGTCAGAACAGGCGGTAGGCAGAAAAAGTCCGAAAATGTCAGAGCAAGTTCAGGGGTCCGAATGTTCTCGCAAAAATTCTCAAATGTGAAAATGACCGAAGTCAGCACTTCCTTTTATAGGCAAAATGAGAAGGCGAAGGGTCGCTTCCGAATTCAAATTTGGGCGGGAGAGTCTCCCGGCCGTCTGCAAGGTGACACCTGTAACGGGCCGTCGCCTGTCACCGTGCGACGCCTGTCACAGGCGACACGTGACCAGTCGCGTGCCACCTGTGAGGGGCAAATGATTAGGGGATTTTTATCCACCAAGCGCCGTTTGACAAGTGGACCAACCAGGTTCCGCCACGCGTCCTCCACGGACCACTTAAGACACGCCACGTGTCCACCCATGCCAAATGGGACAACCGGCCATCAAGGCCCATTTCAGTCTAGAAGCCCGATCGGCCCTAGGTTTACCTTAAACCTAGAGAGTTGCACGCTTCCCAAGGCTATAAATACTCGATTAATCCTCATTAATCAAGGGACAAAATAATTTACGGAACACACTAATAACCGGCTGATCTCGCTAGCAAAGCAGATTACCTACATTAAATACTCTCACCTAGAGAGATCTTGTTACCTTAATTTCTGTATTAATTACTCCTTAATCAGGTACTAACTTGACCGTTGGAGGCGGAGCTCTCAGGAGTCTCCGTTATTTTGCAGGTACAGGCGTCCGGTTCCAGTCTCGGAATTGTAACTCTCCCGCAGGACATCAGAAAACCCCGAAACAAAATATATTCAAACAAAGCCATTTCAATCAAAAGAAAGTCAATTACATTCAAAAGAAAATTAACTAATCAAACGAAAGTTAAACACATTCAAATAGAGCTTTTTAAATCAAATGAAAGTAAAATGCATTCTACAAAGCTAATTGAATCAAATGGAAGTAAAAAAACATTCGAACAAAGCCAATTGAATCCAATGAAAGTCAAACACATTCAAACAAAGCTTTTTGAATCATATGAAAGTCAAATGCATTCAACAAAGCTAATTGAATCAAATGAAAGTCAAAAACATCTAAAAAATCTAATTAAATCAAATGAAAGTCAAACACATTTAAAAAAAGCTACTTAAATCAAATGAAAGTCAAACACATTCAAACAAAGCTATTTGAACTAAATGAAAGTAAAATGCAATCTACAAAGCTAATTGAATCAATTGAAAGTTAAACACATTCAAGCAAACCTAATAGAATCAAATGAAAAACAAACACATTCAAACAGAGCTAATTGAATCAAATGAAAGTCAAACACATTCAAACAGAGCTTTTTGAATCAAATGAAAGTTAAATGCATTTAACAAAGCTAATTGAATCAAATGAAAGTCAAAAACATCTAAAAAAATCTAATCAAATCAAATAAAAGTCAAACACATTCAAACAAAGCTAATTAAATCAAATCAAAGTCAAACAAATTCAAACAAAGCTATTTGAATTAAATGAAAGTCAAATGCATTCTACAAAGCTAATTGAATCAAATGAAAGTCAAACACATTCAAACAAAGCTAATAAAATCAAATGTAAGTCAGACACATTCAAGCAGAGCTTTTTGAATCAAATGAAAGTCAAATGCATTCAACAAAGCTAATTGAATCAAATGAAAGTCAAAAACATCTAAAAAAATCTATTTAAATCAAATGAAAGTCAAACATATTCAGAGAAAGCTATTTGAATAAAATGAAAGTCAAATGCATTCTACAAATCTAATTGACTCAAATGAAAGTAAAAAACATCTAAAAAATTCAAATTAAATCAATAAAAGGTCAAACATATTCAAACAAAACTATTTGAATCAAATGAAAGTAAAATGCATTCTATAAAGCTTATTAACTCAAATGAAAGTTAAACACATTCAAACAAAACTAATTGAATCAAATGAAAGTAAAACACATTCAAACAAACCTAATTAAATCAAATGAAAGTCAAACACATTCAAACAGAGCTAATTGAATAAAATGAAAGTCAAACACATTCAAAAAGAGCTCTTTGAATCAAATGAAGGTCAAATGCAGTCTACAAAGCTCATTTAATCAAATGAAAGTTAAACAAATTCAAACAAAGCTAATTGAATCAAATGTATTTCAAACACATTCAAACAGAGCTTTTTGAATCAAATGAAAGTCAAATGCATTCAACAAAGCTAATTGAATCAAATGAAAGTCAAAAACATCTAAAAAAAACCTAATTAAATCAAATGAAAGTCAAACACATTCAAACAAAGCTATTTGAATGAAATGAAAGTCAAATGCATTCTACAAAGCTAAATCAATCAAATGAAAGTCAAAAACATTCCAACAAAGCTAATTGAATCAAATGAAAGTCAAACACATTCAAACGAACCTAATTGAATCAAATGAAAGTCAAACACATTCAAACAGAGCTTTTTGAATCAAATGAAAGTCAAATGCATTCAACAAAGCTAATTGAATCAAATGAAAGTCAAAAACATCTAAAAAAAATCTAATTAAATCAAATGAAAGTCAAACACATTCAAACAAAGCTATTTGAATCAAATAAAAGTCAAATGCTTTCTACAAAGCTTAATCAATCAAATGAAAGTCAAAAACATTCCAACAAAGCCAATTGAATCAAACGAAAGTCAAACACATTCAAACAAATCTAATTGAATCAAATGAAAGTCAAACACATTCAAACAGAGCTAACTGAATCAAATGAAAGTCAAACACATTCAAAAAGAGCTTTTTGAATCAAATGAAGGTCAAATGCAATCTACAAAGCCAATTGAATCAAATGAAAGTCAAACACATTAAAACAAAGCTAATTGAATCAAATGTAAGTCAAACACATTCAAACAGAGCTTTTTGAATCAAATGAAATTCAAATGCATTCAACAAAGCTAATTGAATAAAATGAAAGTCAAAAACATCTAAAAAAATCTAATTAAATCAAATGAAAGTTAAACACATTCAGAAAAAGCTATTTGAATCAAATGAAAGACAAATGCATTCTACAAATCTAATTGAATCAAATGAAAGTAAAAAACATTTAAAAAATTCAAATTAAATCAATAAAAGGTCTAACACATTCAAACAAAGCTAATTAAATCAAATCAAAGTCAAACAAATTAAAACAAAGCTATTTGAATTAAATGAAAGTCAAATGCAATCTGCAAAGCTAATCAAATCAAATGAAAGTCAAACACATTCAAACAAAACTAATTGAATCAAATGAAAGTCAAAAACATCTAAAAACCTAATTAAATCAAATGAAAGTCAAACACATTCAAACAAATCTATATGAATCAAATGAAAGTCAAATGCATTCTACAAAGCTAATTGAATCAAATGGAAGTAAAAAACATTCGAACAAAGCCAATTGAATCCAATGAAAGTCAAACACATTCAAATAAAGCTTTTTGAATCAAATGAAAGTCAAATGCATTCAACAAAGCTAATTGAATCAAATGAAAGTCAAAAACATCTAAAAAAATCTAATTAAATCAAATGAAAGTCAAACATGTTCAGACAAAGTTATTTGAATCAAATGAAAGTCAAATGCATTATACAAATCTAATTCACTCAAATGAAAGTAAAAAACATCTAAAAAATTCAAATCAAATCAATAAAAGGTCAAACACATTCAAACAAAACTATTTGAATCAAATGAACGTCAAATGCATTCTATAAAGCTAATTGTATCAAATGAAAGTCAAACGCATTCAAACAAAGCTAATTGAATCAAATGAAAGTAAAACACAAAACCTAATAGAATCAAATGAAAGTCAAAGACATTCAAATAGAGCTAATTGAATCAAATGAAAGTCAAACACATTCAAAAAGAGCTTTTTGAATCAAATGAAGGTCAAATGCAATCTACAAACCTAATCAAATCAAATGAAAGTCAAAAACATTCAAACAAAATAATAGAATCAAATGAAAGTCAAAAACATCTAAAAAACCTAATTAAATCAAATGAAAGTCAAACACATTCAAACAAAGCTATATGAATCAAATGAAAGTCAAATGCATTCTACAAAGCTAATTGAATCAAATGGAAGTAAAAAACATTCGAACAAAGCCAATTGAATCCAATGAAAGTCAAACACATTCAAATAAAGCTTTTTGAATCAAATGAAAGTCAAATGCATTCAACAAAGCTAATTGAATCAAATGAAAGTCAAAAACATCTAAAAAAATCTAATTAAATCAAATGAAAGTCAAACATGTTCAGACAAAGTTATTTGAATCAAATGAAAGTCAAATGCATTCTACAAATCTAATTCACTTAAATGAAAGTAAGAAACATCTAAAAAATTCAAATTAAATCAATAAAAGGTCAAAAATATTCAAACAAAACTATTTGAATCAAATGAAAGTAAAATGCATTCTATAAAGCTAATTGAATCAAATGAAAGTCAAACACATTCAAACAAAACTAATTGAATCAAATGAAAGTAAAACACATTCAAACAAACCTAATTGAATCAAATGAAAGTCAAACACATTCAAACAGAGCTAATTGAATAAAATGAAAGTCAAACACATTCAAAAAAAGCTTTTTGAATCAAATGAAGGTCAAATGCAATCTACAAAGCTCATTTAATCAAATGAAAGTCAAACAAATTCAAACAAAGCTAATTGAATCAAATGTATTTCAAACACATTCAAACAGAGCTTTTTGAATCAAATGAAAGTCAAATGCATTCAAGAAAGCTAATTGAATCAAATGAAAGTCAAAAACATCTAAAAAATTCTAATTAAATCAAATGAAAGTCAAACATATTCAGAGAAAGCTATTTGAATCAAATGAAAGTCAAATGCATTCTACAAATCTAATTGACTCATATGAAAGTAAAAACATCTAAAAAATTCAAATTAAATCAATAAAAGGTCAAACATATTCAAACAAAACTATTTGAATCAAATGAAAGTAAAATGTATTCTATAAAGCTTATTGAATCAAATGAAAGTTAAACACATTCAAACAAAACTAATTGAATCAAATGAAAGTAAAAGACATTCAAACAAACCTAATTGAATCAAATGAAAGTCAAACAGAGCTAATTGAATAAAATGAAAGTCAAACACATTCAAAAAGAGCTTTTTGAATCAAATGAAGGTCAAATGCAATCTACAAAGCTCATTTAATCAAATGAAAGTTAAACAAATTCAAACAAAGCTAATTGAATCAAATGTATTTCAAACACATTCAAAAGAGCTTTTTGAATCAAATGAAAGTCAAATGCATTCAACAAAGCTAATTGAATCAAATGAAAGTCAAAAACATCTAAAAAAAACCTAATTAAATCAAATGAAAGTCAAACACATTCAAACAAAGCTATTTGAATGAAATGAAAGTCAAATGCATTCTACAAAGCTAAATCAATCAAATGAAAGTCAAAAACATTCCAACAAAGCTAATTGAATCAAATGAAAGTCAAACACATTCAAACGAACCTAATTGAATCAAATGAAAGTCAAACACATTCAAACAGAGCTAATTAAATCAAATGAAAGTCAAACACATTCAACAAGAGCTTTTTGAATCAAATGAAGTTCAAATGCAATCTACAAAGCTAATTGAATCAAATGAAAGTCAAACACATTCAAACAGAGCTAATTAAATCAAATGAAAGTCAAACACATTCAAAAAGATCTTTTTGAATCAAATGAAGTTCAAATGCAATCTACAAAGCTAATTGAATCAAATGAAAGTCAAACACATTCAAACAAAGCTAATTGAATCAAATGAAAGTCAAACACATTCAAACAAAACTAATTGAATCAAATGAAAGTCTAAAACATTCGAACAAAGCCAATTGGATCAAATGAAAGTCAAACACATTCAAACAAAGCTTTTTGAATCAAATGAAAGTCAAATTCATTTAACAAAGCTAATTAAAATAGATGAAAGTCAAACACATTCAAACAACGCTAATTAAATCAAAATAAAGTCAAACACATTCAAACAAACCTAATTGAATCAAATGAAAGTGAAACACATTCAAACAGAGCTAATTGAATAAAATGAAAGTCAAACACATTCAAAAAGAGCTTTTTGAATCAAATGAAGGTAAAATGCAAAGAAAGCTAATCAATTCAAATGAAAGTCAAACACATTCAAACAAAGCTAATTGAATCAAATGTAAGACAAACACATTCAAACGGAGCTTTTTGAATCAAATGAAAGTCAAATGCATTCAACAAAGCTAATTAAATCAAATGAAAGTCAAAAACATCTAAAAAAACCTAATTAAATCAAATGAAAGTCACACATTCAAACAAAGCTATTTGTGTCAAATGAAAGTCAAATGCATTCTACAAAGCTAATTGAATCAAATGGAAGTAAAAAACATTCGAACAAAGCCAATTGAATCCAATGAAAGTCAAACACATTCAAACAAAGCTTTTTGAATCAAATGAAAGTCAAATGCATTCAACAAAGCTAATTGAATCAAATAAAAGTCAAAAACAGCTAAAAAAATCTAATTAAATCAAATGAAAGTCAAACACATTCAAAAAAAGCTAATTAAATCAAATGAAATTCAAACACATTCAAACAAAGCTATTTGAACTAAATGAAAGTAAAATGCAATCTACAAAGCTAATTGAATCAAATGAAAGTTAAACACATTCAAACAAACCTAATAGAATCGAATGAACGTCAAACACATTCAAACATAGCTAATTGAATCAAATGAAAGTCAAACACATTCAAACAAAGCTTTTTGAATCAAACGAAAGTGAAATGCATTTAACAAAGCTAATTGAATCAAATGAAAGTCAAACACATTCAAACAGAGCTAATTGAATCAAATGAAAGTCAAACACATTCAAATAGAGCTTTTTGAATCAAATGAAAGTCAAATGCATTTAACAAAGCTAATTCAATCAAATGAAAGTCAAAAACATCTAAAAAATTCTAATTAAATCAAATGAAAGTCAAACATATTCAGAGAAAGCTATTTGAATCAAATGAAAGTCAAATGCATTCTACAAATCTAATTGACTCATATGAAAGTAAAAACATCTAAAAAATTCAAATTAAATCAATAAAAGGTCAAACATATTCAAACAAAACTATTTGAATCAAATGAAAGTAAAATGTATTCTATAAAGCTTATTGAATCAAATGAAAGTTAAACACATTCAAACAAAACTAATTGAATCAAATGAAAGTAAAAGACATTCAAACAAACCTAATTGAATCAAATGAAAGTCAAACAGAGCTAATTGAATAAAATGAAAGTCAAACACATTCAAAAAGAGCTTTTTGAATCAAATGAAGGTCAAATGCAATCTACAAAGCTCATTTAATCAAATGAAAGTTAAACAAATTCAAACAAAGCTAATTGAATCAAATGTATTTCAAACACATTCAAAAGAGCTTTTTGAATCAAATGAAAGTCAAATGCATTCAACAAAGCTAATTGAATCAAATGAAAGTCAAAAACATCTAAAAAAAACCTAATTAAATCAAATGAAAGTCAAACACATTCAAACAAAGCTATTTGAATGAAATGAAAGTCAAATGCATTCTACAAAGCTAAATCAATCAAATGAAAGTCAAAAACATTCCAACAAAGCTAATTGAATCAAATGAAAGTCAAACACATTCAAACGAACCTAATTGAATCAAATGAAAGTCAAACACATTCAAACAGAGCTAATTAAATCAAATGAAAGTCAAACACATTCAACAAGAGCTTTTTGAATCAAATGAAGTTCAAATGCAATCTACAAAGCTAATTGAATCAAATGAAAGTCAAACACATTCAAACAGAGCTAATTAAATCAAATGAAAGTCAAACACATTCAAAAAGATCTTTTTGAATCAAATGAAGTTCAAATGCAATCTACAAAGCTAATTGAATCAAATGAAAGTCAAACACATTCAAACAAAGCTAATTGAATCAAATGAAAGTCAAACACATTCAAACAAAACTAATTGAATCAAATGAAAGTCTAAAACATTCGAACAAAGCCAATTGGATCAAATGAAAGTCAAACACATTCAAACAAAGCTTTTTGAATCAAATGAAAGTCAAATTCATTTAACAAAGCTAATTAAAATAGATGAAAGTCAAACACATTCAAACAACGCTAATTAAATCAAAATAAAGTCAAACACATTCAAACAAACCTAATTGAATCAAATGAAAGTGAAACACATTCAAACAGAGCTAATTGAATAAAATGAAAGTCAAACACATTCAAAAAGAGCTTTTTGAATCAAATGAAGGTAAAATGCAAAGAAAGCTAATCAATTCAAATGAAAGTCAAACACATTCAAACAAAGCTAATTGAATCAAATGTAAGACAAACACATTCAAACGGAGCTTTTTGAATCAAATGAAAGTCAAATGCATTCAACAAAGCTAATTAAATCAAATGAAAGTCAAAAACATCTAAAAAAACCTAATTAAATCAAATGAAAGTCACACATTCAAACAAAGCTATTTGTGTCAAATGAAAGTCAAATGCATTCTACAAAGCTAATTGAATCAAATGGAAGTAAAAAACATTCGAACAAAGCCAATTGAATCCAATGAAAGTCAAACACATTCAAACAAAGCTTTTTGAATCAAATGAAAGTCAAATGCATTCAACAAAGCTAATTGAATCAAATAAAAGTCAAAAACAGCTAAAAAAATCTAATTAAATCAAATGAAAGTCAAACACATTCAAAAAAAGCTAATTAAATCAAATGAAATTCAAACACATTCAAACAAAGCTATTTGAACTAAATGAAAGTAAAATGCAATCTACAAAGCTAATTGAATCAAATGAAAGTTAAACACATTCAAACAAATCTAATAGAATCGAATGAACGTCAAACACATTCAAACATAGCTAATTGAATCAAATGAAAGTCAAACACATTCAAACAAAGCTTTTTGAATCAAACGAAAGTGAAATGCATTTAACAAAGCTAATTGAATCAAATGAAAGTCAAACACATTCAAACAGAGCTAATTGAATCAAATGAAAGTCAAACACATTCAAATAGAGCTTTTTGAATCAAATGAAAGTCAAATGCATTTAACAAAGCTAATTCAATCAAATGAAAGTCAAAAACATCTAAAAAAAATCTAATTAAATCAAATAAAAGTCAAACACATTCAAACAAAGCTAATTAAATCCAATCAATGTCAAACAAATTCAAACAAAGCTATTTCAATTAAATGAAAGTCAAATGCATTCTATAAAGCTAATTGAATCAAATGAATGTCAAACACATTCAAACAAAGCTAATTGAATCAAATGAAAGTCAAAAACATCTAAAGAATCTAATTAAATCAAATGAAAGTACAACACATTCAAAAAAAGCTAATTAAATCAAATGAAAGTCAAACACATTCAAACAAAGCTATTTGAACTAAATGAAAGTAAAATGCAATCTACAAAGCTAATTGAATCAAATGAAAGTTAAACACATTCAAACAAACCTAATAGAATCGAATGAACGTCAAACACAATCAAACAGAGCTAATTGAATCAAATGAAAGTCAAACACATTCAAACAAAGCTTTTTGAATCAAATGAAAGTCAAATGCATTTAAAAAAAGCTAATTGAATCAAATGAAAGTCAAACACATTCAAACAGAGCTAATTGAATCAAATGAAAGTCAAACACATTCAAATAGAGCTTTTTGAATCAAATGAAAGTCAAATGCATTTAACAAAGCTAATTGAATCAAATGAAAGTCAAAAACATCTAAAAAAATCTTATTAAATCAAATAAAAGTTAAACACATTCAAACAAAGCTAATTAAATCCAATCAATGTCAAACAAATTCAAACAAAGCTATTTGAATTAAATGAAAGTCAAATGCATTCTATAAAGCTAATTGAATCAAATGAAAGTCAAACACATTCAAACAAAGCTAATTGAATCAAATGTAAGTCAGTCACATTCAAGCAGAGCTTTTTGAATCAAATGAAAGTCAAATGCAATCAACAAAGCTAATTGAATCAAATGAAAGTCAAAAACATCTAAAAAAATCTAATTAAATCAAATGAAAGTCAAACATGTTCAGACAAAGATATTTGAATCAAATGAAAGTCAAATGCATTCTACAAATCTAATTCACTCAAATGAAAGTAAAGAACATCTAAAAAATTCAAATTAAATCAATAAAAGGTCATACATATTCAAACAAAACTATTTGAATCAAATGAAAGTAAAATGCATTCAACAAAGCTAATTAAATCAAAAGTAAGACAAACACATTCAAACGGAGCTAATTGAATCAAATGAAAGTCAAATGCATTCAACAAAGCTAATTAAATCATGAAAGTCAAAAACATCTAAAAAAACCTAATTAAATCAAATGAAAGTCAAACACATTCAAACAAAGCTATTTGTGTCAAATAAAAGTCAAATGCATTCTACAAAGCTAATTGAATCAAATGAAAGTCAAACACATTCAAACAAAGCTAATTAAATCAAATGTAAGTCAGTCACATTCAAGCAGAGCTTTTTGAATCAAATGAAAGTCAAATGCATTCAACAAAGCTAATTGAATCAAATGAAAGTAAAAAACATCTAAAAAAATCTAATTAAATCAAATGAAAGTCAAACATGTTCAGACAAAGATATTTGAATCAAATGAAAGTCAAATGCACTCTACAAATCTAATTCACTTAAATGAAAGTAAAAAACATCTAAAAATTCAAATTAAATCAATAAAAGGTCATACATATTCAAACAAAACTATTTGAATCAAATGAAAGTAAAATGCATTCAACAAAGCTAATTAAATCAAATGTAAGACAAACACATTCAAACGGAGCTAATTGAATAAAATGAAAGTCAAATGCATTCAACAAAGCTAATTAAATCAAATGAAAGTCAAAAACATCTAAAAAAATCTAATTAAATCAAATAAAAGTTAAACACATTCAAACAAAGCTATTTGTGTCAAATGAAAGTCAAATGCATTCTACAAAGCTAATTGAATCAAATGGAAGTAAAAAAACATTCGAACAAAGCCAATTGAATCCCATGAAAGTCAAACACATTCAAACAATGCTTTTTGAATCAAATGAAAGTCAAATGCATTCAACAAAGCTAATTGAATCAAATGAAAGTCAAAAACATCTAAAAAAATCTAATTAAATCAAATGAAAGTACAACACATTCAAAAAAAGCTAATTAAATCAAATGAAAGTCAAACACATTCAAACAAAGCTATTTGAACTAAATGAAAGTAAAATGCAATCTACAAAGCTAATTGAATCAAATGAAAGTTAAACACATTCAAACAAACCTAATAGAATCGAATGAACGTCAAACACAATCAAACAGAGCTAATTGAATCAAATAAAAGTCAAACACATTCAAACAAAGCTTTTTGAATCAAATGAAAGTCAAATGCATTTAACAAAGCTAATTGAATCAAATGAAAGTCAAACACATTCAAACAGAGCTAATTGAATCAAATGAAAGTCAAACACATTCAAATAGAGGTTTTTGAATCAAATAAAAGTCAAATGCATTTAACAAAGCTAATTGAATCAAATGAAAGTCAAAAACATCTAAAAAAATCTAATTAAATCAAATAAAAGTTAAACACATTCAAACAAAGCTAATTAAATCCAATCAATGTCAAACAAATTCAAACAAAGCTATTTGAATTAAATGAAAGTCAAATGCATTCTATAAAGCTAATTGAATCAAATGAAAGTCAAACACATTCAAACAAAGCTAATTGAATCAAATGTAAGTCAGTCACATTCAAGCAGAGCTTTTTGAATCAAATGAAAGTCAAATGCATTCAACAAAGCTAATTGAATCAAATGAAAGTCAAAAACATCTAAAAAAATCTAATTAAATCAAATGAAAGTCAAACATGTTCAGACAAAGATATTTGAATCAAATGAAAGTCAAATGCATTCTACAAATTTAATTCACTCAAATGAAAGTAAAAAACATCTAAAAAATTCAAATTAAATCAATAAAAGGTCATACATATTCAAACAAAACTATTTGAATCAAATGAAAGTAAAATGCATTCAACAAAGCTAATTAAATCAAATGTAAGACAAACACATTCAAACGGAGCTAATTGAATCAAATGAAAGTCAAATGCATTCAACAAAGCTAATTAAATCAAATGAAAGTCAAAAACATCTAAAAAAACCTAATTAAATCAAATGAAAGTCAAACACATTCAAACAAAGCTATTTGTGTCAAATGAAAGTCAAATGCATTCTACAAAGCTAATTGAATCAAATGGAAGTAAAAAACATTCGAACAAAGCCAATTGAATCAAATGAAAGTCAAACACATTCAAACAAAGCTTTTTGAATCAAATGAAAGTCAAATGCATTCAACAAAGCTAATTGAATCAAATGAAAGTCAAAAACATCTAAAAAAATCTAATTAAATCAAATGAAAGTACAACACATTCAAAAAAAGCTAATTAAATCAAATGAAAGTCAAACACATTCAAACAAAGCTATTTGAACTAAATGAAAGTAAAATGCAATCTACAAAGCTAATTGAATCAAATGAAAGTTAAACACATTCAAACAAACCTAATAGAATCGAATGAACGTCAAACACAATCAAACAGAGCTAATTGAATCAAATGAAAGTCAAACACATTCAAACAAAGCTTTTTGAATCAAATGAAAGTCAAATGCATTTAACAAAGCTAATTGAATCAAATGAAAGTCAAACACATTCAAACAGAGCTAATTGAATCAAATGAAAGTCAAATACATTAAAATAGAGCTTTTTGAATCAAATGAAAGTCAAATGCATTTAACAAAGCTAATTGAATCAAATGAAAGTCAAAAACATCTAAAAAAATTTAATTAAATCAAATAAAAGTTAAACAAATTCAAACAAAGCTAATTAAATCCAATCAATGTCAAACAAATTCAAACAAAGCTATTTGAATTAAATGAAAGTCAAATGCATTCTATAAAGCTAATTGAATCAAATGAAAGTCAAACACATTCAAACAAAGCTAATTGAATCAAATGTAAGTCAGTCACATTCAAGCAGAGCTTTTTGAATCAAATGAAAGTCAAATGCATTCAACAAAGCTAATTGAATCAAATGAAAGTCAAAAACATCTAAAAAAATCTAATTAAATCAAATGAAAGTCAAACATGTTCAGACAAAGATATTTGAATCAAATGAAAGTCAAATGCATTCTACAAATTTAATTCACTCAAATGAAAGTAAAAAACATCTAAAAAATTCAAATTAAATCAATAAAAGGTCATACATATTCAAACAAAACTATTTGAATCAAATGAAAGTAAAATGCATTCAACAAAGCTAATTAAATCAAATGTAAGACAAACACATTCAAACGGAGCTAATTGAATCAAATGAAAGTCAAATGCATTCAACAAAGCTAATTAAATCAAATGAAAGTCAAAAACATCTAAAAAAACCTAATTAAATCAAATGAAAGTCAAACACATTCAAACAAAGCTATTTGTGTCAAATGAAAGTCAAATGCATTCTACAAAGCTAATTGAATCAAATGGAAGTAAAAAACATTCGAACAAAGCCAATTGAATCAAATGAAAGTCAAACACATTCAAACAAAGCTTTTTGAATCAAATGAAAGTCAAATGCATTCAACAAAGCTAATTGAATCAAATGAAAGTCAAAAACATCTAAGAAAACCTAATTAAATCAAATGAAAGTCAAACACATTCAAACAAAGCGATATGAATCAAATGAAAGTCAAATGCATTCTACAAAGCTAATAGAATCAAATGGAAGTAAAAAAAACATTCGAACAAAGCCAATTGAATCCAATGAAAGTCAAACACATTCAAACAAAGCTTTTTGAATCAAATGAAAGTCAAATGCATTCAACAAAGCTAATTGAATCAAATGAAAGTCAAAAACATCTAAAAAAATCTAATTAAATCAAATGAAAGTCAAACATGTTCAGACAAAGTTATTTGAATCAAATGAAAGTCAAATGCATTCTACAAATCTAATTCACTCAAATGAAAGTTAAAAACATCTAAAAAATTCAAATTAAATCAATAAAAGGTCAAACATATTCAAACAAAACTATTTGAATCAAATGAAAGTAAAATGCATTCTATAAACCTAATTGAATCAAATGAAAGTCAAACACATTCAAACAAAACTAATTGAATCAAATGAAAGTAAAACACATCCAAACAAACCTAATTGAATCAAATGAAAGTCAAACACATTTAAACAGAGCTAATTGAATAAAATGAAAGTCAAACACATTCAAAAAGAGGTTTTTGAATCAAATGAAGGTCAAATGTAATCTACAAAGCTAATTTAATCAAATGAAAGTCAAACAAATTCAAACAAAGCTAATTGAATCAAATGTATTTCAAACACATTCAAACAGAGCTTTTTGAATCAAATGAAAGTCAAATGCATTCAACAAAGCTAATTGAATAAAATGAAAGTCAAAAACATCTAAAAAAAACCTAATTAAATCAAATGAAAGTCAAACACATTCAAACAAAGCTATTTGAATCAAATGAAAGTCAAATGCATTCTACAAAGCTAAATCAATCAAATGAAAGTCAAAAACATTCTAACAAAGCTAATTGAATCAAATGAAAGTCAAACACATTCAAACAAACCTAATTGAATCAAATGAAAGTCAAACACATTCAAACAGAGCTAATTGAATCAAATGAAAGTCAAACACATTCAAAAAGAGCTTTTTGAATCACATGAAGTTCAAATGCAATCTACAAAGCTAATTGAATCAAATGAAAGTCAAACACATTCAAACAGAGCTAATTGAATCAAATGAAAGTCAAACACATTCAAAAAGAGCTTTTTGAATCAAATGAAGTTGAAATGCAATCTACAAAGCTAATTGAATCAAATGAAAGTCAAACACATTCAAACAAAACTAATTGAATCAAATGAAAGTCTAAAACATTCGAACAAAGCCAATTGAATCAAATGAAAGTCAAACACATTCAAACAAAGCTTTTTGAATCAAATGAAAGTCAAATTCATTCAACAAAGCTAATTGAAATAGATGAAAGTGAAACACATTCAAACAACGCTAATTAAATCAAAAGAAAGTCAAACACATTCAAACAGAGCTAATTGAATAAAATGAAAGTCAAACACATTCAAAAAGAGCTTTTTGAATCAAATGAAGGTCAAATGCAAAGAAAGCTAATGAATTCAAATGAAAGTCAAACACATTCAAACAAAGCTAATTGAATCAAATGTAAGACAAACACATTCAAACGGAGCTTTTTGAATCAAATGAAAGTCAAATGCATTCAACAAAGCTAATTAAATCAAATGAAAGTCAAAAACATCTAAAAAAACCTAATTAAATCAAATGAAAGTCTAACACATTCAAACAAAGCTATTTGTGTCAAATGAAAGTCAAATGCATTCTACAAAGCTAATTGAATCAAATGGGAGTAAAAAACATTCCAACAAAGCCAATTGAATCCAATGAAAGTCAAACACATTCAAACAAAGCTTTTTGAATCAAATGAAAGTCAAATACATTCAACAAAGCTAATTGAATCAAATGAAAGTCAAAAACATCTAAAAAAATCTAATTAAATCAAATGAAAGTACAACACATTCAAAAAAAGCTAATTAAATCAAATGAAAGTCAAACACATTCAAACAAAGCTATTTGAACTAAATGAAAGTAAAATGCAATCTACAAAGCTAATTGAATCAAATGAAAGTTAAACACATTCAAACAAACCTAATAGAATCGAATGAACGTCAAACACAATCAAACAGAGCTAATTGAATCAAATGAAAGTCAAACACATTCAAACAAAGCTTTTTGAATCAAATGAAAGTCAAATGCATTTAACAAAGCTAATTGAATCAAATGAAAGTCCAACACATTCAAACAGAGCTAATTGAATCAAATGAAAGTCAAACACATTCAAATAGAGCTTTTTGAATGAAATGAAAGTCAAATGCATTTAACAAAGCTAATTGAATCAAATGAAAGTCAAAAACATCTAAAAAAATCTAATTAAATCAAAGCTATTTGTGTCAAATGAAAGTCAAATGCATTCTACAAAGCTAATTGAATCAAATGAAAGTCTAAAACATTCGAACAAAGCCAATTGAATCAAATGAAAGTCAAACACATTCAAACAAAGCTTTTTGAATCAAATGAAAGTCAAATTCATTCAACAAAGCTAATTGAAATAGATGAAAGTCAAACACATTCAAACAACGCTAATTAAATCAAAAGAAAGTCAAACACATTCAAACAAACCTAATTGAATAAAATGAAAGTCAAACACATTCAAACAGAGCTAATTGAATAAAATGAAAGTCAAACACATTCAAAAAGAGCTTTTTGAATCAAATGAAGGTCAAATGCAAAGAAAGCTAATCAATTCAAATGAAAGTCAAACACATTCAAACAAAGCTAATTAAATCAAATGTAAGACAAACACATTCAAACGGAGCTTTTTGAATCAAATGAAAGTAAAATGCATTCAACAAAGCTAATTAAATCAAATGAAAGTTAAAAACATCTAAAAAAACCTAATTAAATCTAATGAAAGTCAAACACATTCAAACAAAGCTATTTGTGTCAAATGAAAGTCAAATGCATTCTACAAAGCTAAGTGAATCAAATGGAAGTAAAAAACATTCGAACAAAGCCAATTGAATCCAATGAAAGTCAAACACATTCAAACAAAGCTTTTTGAATCAAATGAAAGTCAAATGCATTCAACAAAGCTAATTGAATCAAATGAAAGTCAAAAACATCTAAATAAATCTAATTAAATCAAATGAAAGTCAAACACATTCAAAAAAAGCTAATTAAATCAAATGAAAGTCAAACACATTCAAACAAAGCTATTTGAACTAAATGAAAGTAAAATGCAATCTACAAAGCTAATTGAATGAAATGAAAGTTAAACACATTCAAACAAACCTAATAGAATCGAATGAACGTCAAACACATTCAAACAGAGCTAATTGAATCAAATGAAAGTCAAACACATTCAAACAAAGCTTTTTGAATCAAATGAAAGTCAAATGCATTTAACAAAGCTAATTGAATCAAATGAAAGTCGAACATATTCAAACAGAGCTAATTGAATCAAATGAAAGTCAAACACATTCAAATAGAGCTTTTTGAATCAAATGAAAGTCAAATGCATTTAACAAAGCTAATTGAATCAAATGAAAGTCAAAAACATCTAAAAAAATTCTAATTAAATCAAATAAAAGTCAAACACATTCAAACAAAGTTAATTAAATCCAATAAAAGTCAAACAAATTCAAACAAAGCTATTTGAATTAAATGAAAGTCAAATGCATTCTATAAAGTTAATTGAATCAAATGGAAGTCAAACACATTCAAACAAAGCTAATTGAATCAAATGTAAGTCAGTCACATTCAAGCAGAGCTTTTTGAATCAAATGAAAGTCAAATGCATTCAACAAAGCTAATTGAATCAAATGAAAGTCAAAAACATCTAAAAAAATCTAATTAAATCAAATGAAAGTCAAACATGTTCAGACAAAGTTATTTGAATCAAATGAAAGTCAAATGCATTCTACAAATCTAATTCACTCAAATGAAAGTAAGAAACATCTAAAAAATTCAAATTAAATCAATAAAAGTTCAAACATATTCAAACAAAACTATTTGAATCAAATGAAAGTAAAATGCATTCTATAAAGCTAATTGAATCAAATGAAAGTCAAACACATTCAAACAAAACTAATTGAATCAAATGAAAGTAAAACACATTCAAACAAACCTAATTGAATCAAATGAAAGTCAAACACATTCAAACAGAGCTAATTGAATAAAATGAAAGTCAAACACATTCAAAAAGAGATTTTTGAATCAAATGAAGGTCAAATGCAATCTACAAAGCTCATTTAATCAAATGAAAGTCAAACAAATTCAAACAAAGCTAATTGAATCAAATGTATTTCAAACACATTCAAACAGAGCTTTTTCAATCAAACGAAAATCAAATGCATTCAACAAAGCTAATTGAATCAAATGAAAGTCAAAAACATCTAAAAAAACCTAATTAAATAAAATGAAAGTCAAACACATTCAAACAAAACTAATTGAATCAAATGAAAGTCTAAAACATTCGAACAAAGCCAATTGAATCAAATGAAAGTCAAACACATTCAAACAAAGCTTTTTCAATCAAACGAAAATCAAATTCATTCAACAAAGCTAATTGAAATAGATGAAAGTCAAACACATTCAAACAACGCTAATTAAATCAAAAGAAAGTCAAACACATTCAAACAAACCTAATTGAATCAAATGAAAGTCAAACACATTCAAACAGAGCTAATTGAATAAAATGAAAGTCAAACTCATTCAAAAAGAGCTTTTTGAATCAAATGAAGGTCAAATGCAAAGAAAGCTAATTAATTCAAATGAAAGTCAAACACATTCAATCAAAGTTAATTGAATCAAATGTAAGACAAACACATTCAAACGGAGCTTTTTGAATCAAATGAAAGTCAAATGCATTCAACAAAGCTAATTAAATCAAATGAAAGTCAAAAACATCTAAAAAAACCTAATTAATCAAATGAAAGTCAAACACATTCAAACATAGCTATTTGTGTCAAATGAAAGTCAAATGCATTCTACAAAGCTAATTGAATCAAATGGAAGTAAAAAACATTCGAACAAAGCCAATTGAATCCAATGAAAGTCAAACACATTCAAACAAAGCTTTTTGAATCAAATGAAAGTCAAATGCATTCAACAAAGCTAATTGAATCAAATGAAAGTCAAATACATCTAAATAAATCTAATTAAATCAAATGAAAGTCAAACACATTCAAAAAAAGCTAATTAAATCAAATGAAAGTCAAACACATTCAAACAAAGCTATTTGAACTAAATGAAAGTAAAATGCAATCTACAAAGCTAATTGAATCAAATGAAAGTTAAACACATTCAAACAAACCTAATAGAATCGAATGAACGTCAAACACATTTAAACAGAGCTAATTGAATCAAATGAAAGTCAAACACATTCAAACAAAGCTTTTTGAATCAAATGAAAGTCAAACATATTCAAACAGAGCTAATTGAATCAAATGAAAGTGAAACACATTCAAATAGAGCTTTTTGAATCAAATGAAAGTCAAATGCATTTAACAAAGCTAATTGAATCAAATGAAAGTCAAAAACATCTAAAAAAATCTAATTAAATCAAATAAAAGTCAAACACATTCAAACAAAGCTAATTAAATCCAATCAATGTCAAACAAATTCAAACAAAGCTATTTGAATTAAATGAAAGTCAAATGCATTCTATAAAGCTAATTGAATCAAATGAAAGTCAAACACATTCAAACAAAGCTAATTGAATCAAATGTAAGTCAGTCACATTCAAGCAGAGCTTTTTGAATCAAATGAAAGTCAAATGCATTCAACAAAGCTAATTGAATCAAATGAAAGTCAAAAACATCTAAAAAAATCTAATTAAATCAAATGAAAGTTAAACATGTTCAGACAAAGATATTTGAATCAAATGAAAGTCAAATGCATTCTACAAATCTAATTCACTCAAATGAAAGTAAAAAACATCTAAAAAATTCAAATTAAATCAATAAAAGGTCATACATATTCAAACAAAACTATTTGAATCAAATGAAAGTAAAATGCATTCAACAAAGCTAATTAAATCAAATGTAAGACAAACACATTCAAACGGAGCTAATTGAATCAAATGAAAGTCAAATGCATTCAACAAAGCTAATTAAATCAAATGAAAGTCAAAAACATCTAAAAAAACCTTATTAAATCAAATGAAAGTCAAACACATTCAAACAAAGCTATTTGTGTCAAATGAAAGTCAAATGCAATCTACAAAGCTAATTGAATCAAATGGAAGTAAAAAACATTCGAACAAAGCCAATTGAATCCAATGAAAGTCAAACACATTCAAACAAAGCTTTTTGAATCAAATGAAGGTCAAATGCATTCAACAAAGCTAATTGAATCAAATGAATGTCAAAAACATCTAAAAAATCTAATTAAATCAAATGAAAGTACAACACATTCAAAAAAAGCTAATTAAATCAAATGAAAGTCAAACACATTCAAACAAAGCTATTTGAACTAAATGAAAGTAAAATGCAATCTACAAAGCTAATTGAATCAAATGAAAGTTAAACACATTCAAACAAACCTAATAGAATCGAACGAACGTCAAACACATTTAAACAGAGCTAATTGAATCAAATGAAAGTCAAATACATTCAAACAAAGCTTTTTGTATCAAATGAAAGTCAAACATATTCAAACAGAGCTAATTGAAACAAATGAAAGTCAAACACATTCAAACAGAGCTAATTGAATCAAATGAAAGTCAAACACATTCAAATAGAGCTTTTTAAATCAAATGAAAGTCAAATGCATTTAACAAAGCTAATTGAATCAAATGAAAGTCAAAAACATCTAAAAAAATCTAATTAAATCAAATAAAAGTTAAACACATTCAAACAAAGCTAATTAAATCCAATCAATGTCAAACAAATTCAAACAAAGCTATTTGAATTAAATGAAAGTCAAATGCATTCTATAAATCTAATTGAATCAAATGAAAGTCAAACACATTCAAACAAAGCTAATTGAATCAAATGTAAGTCAGTCACATTCAAGCAGAGCTTTTTGAATCAAATAAAAGTCAATTGCATTCAACAAAGCTAATTGAATCAAATGAAAGTCAAAAACATCTAAAAAAATCTAATTAAATCAAATGAAAGTCAAACATGTTCAGACAAAGATATTTGAATCAAATGAAAGTCAAATGCATTCTACAAATCTAATTCTCTCAAATGAAAGTAAAAAACATCTAAAAAATTCAAATTAAATCAATAAAAGGTCATACATATTCAAACAAAACTATTTGAATCAAATGAAAGTAAAATGCATTCAACAAAGCTAATTAAATCAAATGTAAGACAAACACATTAAAACGGAGCTAATTGAATCAAATGAAAGTCAAATGCATTCAACAAAGCTAATTAAATCAAATGAAAGTCAAAAACATCTAAAAAAACCTAATTAAATCAAATGAAAGTCAAACACATTCAAACAAAGCTATTTGTGTCAAATGAAAGTCAAATGCATTCTACAAAGCTAATTGAATCAAATGGAAGTAAAAAACATTCGAACAAAGCCAATTGAATCCAATGAAAGTCAAACACATTCAAACAAAGCTTTTTGAATCAAATGAAAGTCAAATGCATTCAACAAATCTAATTGAATCAAATGAATGTCAAAAACATCTAAAAAATCTAATTAAATCAAATGAAAGTACAACACATTCAAAAAAAGCTAATTAAATCAAATGAAAGTCAAACACATTCAAACAAAGCTATTTGAACTAAATGAAAGTAAAATGCAATCTACAAATCTAATTGAATCAAATGAAAGTTAAACACATTCAAACAAACCTAATTGAATCGAATGAACGTCAAACACAATCAAACAGAGCTAATTGAATCAAATGAAAGTCAAACACATTCAAACAAAGCTTTTTGAATCAAATGAAAGTCAAATGCATTTAACAAAGCTAATTGAATCAAATGAAAGTCAAACACATTCAAACAGAGCTAATTGAATCAAATGAAAGTCAAACTCATTCAAATAGAGCTTTTTGAATCAAATGAAAGTCAAATGCATTTAACAAAGCTAATTGAATCAAATGAAAGTCAAAAACATCTAAAAAAATCTAATTAAATCAAATAAAAGTTAAACACATTCAAACAAAGCTAATTAAATCCAATCAATGTCAAACAAATTCAAACAAAGCTATTTGAATTAAATGAAAGTCAAATGCATTCTATAAATCTAATTGAATCAAATGAAAGTCAAACACATTCAAACAAAGCTAATTGAATCAAATGTAAGTCAGTCACATTCAAGCATAGCTTTTTGAATCAAATGAAAGTCAATTGTATTCAACAAAGCTAATTGAATCAAATGAAAGTCAAAAACATCTAAAAAAAATCTAATTAAATCAAATGAAAGTCAAACATGATCAGACAAAGATATTTGAATCAAATGAAAGTCAAATGCATTCTACAAACCTAATTCACTCAAATGAAAGTAAAAAACATCTAAAAAATACAACTTAAATCAATAAAAGGTCATACATATTCAAACAAAACTATTTGAATCAAATGAAAGTAAAATGCATTCAACAAAGCTAATTAAATCAAATGTAAGACAAACACATTCAAACAGAGCTAATTGAATCAAATGAAAGTCAAATGCATTCAACAAAGCTAATTAAATCAAATGAAAGTCAAAAACATCTAAAAAACCTAATTAAATCAAATGAAAGTCAAACACATTCAAACAAAGCTATTTGTGTCAAATGAAAGTCAAATGCATTCTACAAAGCTATTTGAATCAAATGGAAGTAAAAAACATTCGAACAAAGCCAATTGAATCCAATGAAAGTCAAACACATCCAAACAAAGCTTTTTGAATCAAATGAAAGTCAAATGCATTCAACAAAGCTAATTGAATCAAATGAATGTCAAAAACATCTAAAAAAATCTAATTAAATCAAATGAAAGTCAAACACATTCAAAAAAAGCTAATTAAATCAAATGAAAGTCAAACACATTCAAACAAAGCTATTTGAACTAAATGAAAGTAAAATGCAATCTACAAAGCTAATTGAATCAAATGATAGTTAAACACATTCAAACAAACCTAATAGAATCGAATGAACGTCAAACACATTCAAACAGAGCTAATTGAATCAAATGAAAGTCAAACACATTCAAACAAAGCTTTTTGAATCAAATGAAAGTCAAATGCATTTAACAAAGCTAATTGAATCAAATGAAAGTCAAACACATTCAAACAGAGCTAATTGAATCAAATGAAAGTCAAACACATTCAAATAGAGCTTTTTGAATCAAATGAAGGTCAAATGCAATCTACAAAGCTAATTGAATCAAATGAAAGTCAAACACATTAAAACAAAGCTAATTGGATCAAATGTGTGTCAAACACATTCAAACAGAGCTTTTTGTATCAAATGAAAGTCAAATGCATTCATCAAAGCTAATTGAATCAAATGAAGGTCAAACACATTCAGACAAACCTATTTGAATCAAATGAAAGTCAAATGTATTCTACAAATCTAATTGAATCAAATGAATGTAAAAACATCTAAAAAATTCAAATTAAATCAATAAAAGGTTAAACACATTCAAACAAAACTATATGAATCAAATGAAAGTCAAAAGCATTCTATAAAGCTAATTGAATCAAATGAAAGTCAAACACTTTCAAACAAAGCTATTTGAATCAAATCAAAGTAAAACACATTTAAACAAACCAAATTGAATCAAATGAAAGTCAAACACATTCAAACAGAGCTAATTGAATCAAATGAAAGTCAAACACATTCAAAAAGAGATTTTTGAATCAAATGAAGTTCAAATGCAATCTACAAAGCTAATTGAATCAAATGAAAGTCTAACGAATTCAAACAAAACAAATTGAATCAAATGAAAGTCAAAAACATTAAAAAAAACCTAATTTAATCAAATGAAAGTCAAACACATTCTAACAAAGTTTTTGAATCAAATGAAAGTCAATTGCATTCTACAAAGTTAATTGAATCAAATAAAAGTCAAAAACATTCGAACAAAGCCAATTGAATCAAATGAAAGTCAAGCACATTCAAACAAAGCTATTTAAATTAAATGAAAGTCAAATTCCTTCAACAAAGCTAATTGAATCAGATGAAAGTCAAACACATTCAAACAACGCTAATTAAATCAAAAGAAAGTCAAACACATTCAAACAAACCTAATTGAATCAAATGAAAGTTACACACATTCAAAAAGAGCTAATTGAATAAAATGAAAGTCAAACATATTCAAAAAGAGCTTTTTGAATCAAATGAAGGTGAAATGCATTTAAGAAAGCTAATTGAATCAAATGAAAGTCAAACACATTCAAACAAAGCTAATTGAATCAAATGTAAGTCAAACACATTCAAACAGAGCATTTTAAATCAAATGAAAGTCAAATGCATTCAACAAAGCTAATTGAATCAAATGAAAGTCAAACACATTCAAACAGAGCTTTTTGAATCAAATAAAACTCAAATGCATTCAACAAAGCTAATTGAATCAAACAAAAGTAAAAAACATCTAAAAAAATCTAATTAAATCAAAAGAAAGTCAAACACATTCAGACAAACCTATTTGAATCAAATGAAAGTCAAATGTATTCTACAAATCTAATTGAATCAAATGAATGTAAAAACATCTAAAAAATTCAAATTAAATCAATAAAAGGTTAAACACATTCAAACAAAACTATATGAATCAAATGAAAGTCAAAAACATTCTATAAAGCTAATTGAATCAAATGAAAGTCAAACACTTTCAAACAAAGCTAATTGAATCAAATCAAAGTAAAACACATTTAAACAAACCAAATTGAATCAAATGAAAGTCAAACACATTCAAACAGAGCTAATTGAATCAAATGAAAGTCAAACACATTCAAAAAGAGATTTTTGAATCAAATGAAGTTCAAATGCAATCTACAAAGCTAATTGAATCAAATGAAAGTCTAACGAATTCAAACAAAACAAATTGAATCAAATGAAAGTCAAAAACATTAAAAAAAAACCTAATTTAATCAAATGAAAGTCAAACACATTCTAACAAAGTTTTTGAATCAAATGAAAGTCAAATGCATTCTACAAAGTTAATTGAATCAAATAAAAGTCAAAAACATTATAACAAAGCCAATTGAATCAAATGAAAGTCAAGCACATTCAAACAAAGCTATTTAAATTAAATGAAAGTCAAATTCCTTCAACAAAGCTAATTGAATCAGATGAAAGTCAAACACATTCAAACAACGCTAATTAAATCAAAAGAAAGTCAAACACATTCAAACAAACCTAATTGAATCAAATGAAAGTTACACACATTCAAAAAGAGCTAATTGAATAAAATGAAAGTCAAACATATTCAAAAAGAGCTTTTTGAATCAAATGAAGGTGAAATGCATTTAAGAAAGCTAATTGAATCAAATGAAAGTCAAACACATTCAAACAAAGCTAATTGAATCAAATGTAAGTCAAACACATTCAAACAGAGCATTTTGAATCAAATGAAAGTCAAATGCATTCAACAAAGCTAATTGAATCAAATGAAAGTCAAACACATTCAAACAGAGCTTTTTGAATCAAATAAAAACTCAAATGCATTCAACAAAGCTAATTGAATCAAACAAAAGTAAAAAACATCTAAAAAAATCTAATTAAATCAAAAGAAAGTCAAACACATTCAGACAAACCTATTTGAATCAAATGAAAGTCAAATGTATTCTACAAATCTAATTGAATCAAATGAATGTAAAAACATCTAAAAAATTCAAATTAAATCAATAAAAGGTTAAACACATTCAAACAAAACTATATGAATCAAATGAAAGTCAAAAGCATTCTATAAAGCTAATTGAATCAAATGAAAGTCAAACACTTTCAAACAAAGCTAATTGAATCAAATCAAAGTAAAACACATTTAAACAAACCAAATTGAATCAAATGAAAGTCAAACACATTCAAACAGAGCTAATTGAATCAAATGAAAGTCAAACACATTCAAAAAGAGATTTTTGAATCAAATGAAGTTCAAATGCAATCTACAAAGCTAATTGAATCAAATGAAAGTCTAACGAATTCAAACAAAACAAATTGAATCAAATGAAAGTCAAAAACATTAAAAAAAACCTAATTTAATCAAATGAAAGTCAAACACATTCTAACAAAGTTTTTGAATCAAATGAAAGTCAAATGCATTCTACAAAGTTAATTGAATCAAATAAAAGTCAAAAACATTCGAACAAAGCCAATTGGATCAAATGAAAGTCAAGCACATTCAAACAAAGCTATTTAAATTAAATGAAAGTCAAATTCCTTCAACAAAGCTAATTGAATCAGATGAAAGTCAAACACATTCAAACAACGCTAATTAAATCAAAAGAAAGTCAAACACATTCAAACAAACCTAATTGAATCAAATGAAAGTTACACACATTCAAAAAGAGCTAATTGAATAAAATGAAAGTCAAACATATTCAAAAAGAGCTTTTTGAATCAAATGAAGGTGAAATGCATTTAAGAAAGCTAATTGAATCAAATGAAAGTCAAACACATTCAAACAAAGCTAATTGAATCAAATGTAAGTCAAACACATTCAAACAGAGCATTTTGAATCAAATGAAAGTCAAATGCATTCAACAAAGCTAATTGAATCAAATGAAAGTCAAAAAACATCAAAAAAAACCCTAATTAAATCAAATGAAAGTCAAACACATTCAAACAAAGATATTTGTATCAAATGAAAGTCAAATGCATTCTACAAAGCTAATTGAATCAAATGAAAATCGAAAACATTCGAACAAAGCCAATTGAATCAAATGAAAGTCAAACACATTCAAACAAAGCTTTTTGAATCAAATGAAAGTCAAATGCATTTAACAAAGCTAATTGAATCAAATGAAAGACAAATACATCTAAAAAAATCTAATTAAATCAAATGAAAGTCAAACACACTCAAACAAAGCTAATTAAATCAAATGAAAGTCAAACACACTCAAACAAAGCTATTTGTATCAAATGAAAGTCAAATGCATTCTACAAAGCTAATTGAATCAAATGGAAGTAAAAAACATTCGAACAAAGCCAATTGAATCCAATGAAAGTCAAACACATTCAAACAAAGCTTTTTGAATCAAATGAAAGTCAAATGCATTCAACAAAGCTAATTGAATCTAATGAAAGTCAAAAACATCTAAAAAAATCTAATTAAATCAAATGAAAGTCAAACACATTAAAAAAAAAGCTAATTAAATCAAATGAAAGTCAAACACATTCAAACAAAGCTATTTGAACTAAATGAAAGTAAAATGCAATCTACAAAGCTAATTGAATCAAATGATAGTTAAACACATTCAAACAAACCTAATAGAATCGAATGAACGTCAAACACATTCAAACAGAGCTAATTGAATCAAATGAAAGTCAAACACATTCAAACAAAGCTTTTTGAATTAAATGAAAGTCAAATGCATTTAAGAAAGCTAATTGAATCAAATGAAAGTCAAACACATTCAAACAGAGCTAATTGAATCAAATGAAAGTCAAACACATTCAAATAGAGCTTTTTGAATCAAATGAAGGTGAAATGCAATCTACAAAGCTAATTGAATCAAATGAAAGTCAAACACATTAAAACAAAGCTAATTGAATCAAATGTAAGTCAAACACATTCAAACAGAGCTTTTTGAATCAAATAAAACTCAAATGCATTCAACAAAGCTAATTGAATCAAACAAAAGTAAAAAACATCTAAAAAAATCTAATTAAATCAAATGAAAGTCAAACACATTCAGACAAACCTATTTGAATCAAATGAAAGTCAAATGTATTCTGCAAATCTAATTGAATCAAATGAAAGTAAAAACATCTAAAAAATTCAAATGTAATCAATAAAAGGTCAAACACATTCAAACAAAACTATTTGAATCAAATGAAAGTCAAACACAGTCAAACAAAGCTAATTGAATCAAATCAAATTAAAACACATTCAAACAAACCTAATTGAATAAAATGAAAGTCAAAGACATTCAAACAGAGCTAATTGAATTAAATGAAAGTCAAAACACATTCAAAAAGTGCTTTTTGAATCAAATGAAGGTCAAATGCAATCTACAAAATCTACAAAGCTAATTGAATCAAATGAAAGTCAAACACATTCAAACAAAACTAATTGAATCAAATGAAAGTCAAAAACATTAAAAAAAACCTAATTAAATCAAATGAAAGTCAAATGCATTCTACAAAGTTTATTGAATCAAATGAAAGTAAAAAACATTCGAACAAAGCCAATTGAATCAAATGAAAGTCAAGCACATTCAAACAAAGCTATTTAAATCAAATGAAAGTCAAATTCATTCAACAAAGCTAATTGAATTAGATGAAAGTCAAACACATTCAAACAACGCTAATTAAATCAAAAGAAAGTCAAACAAATTCAAACAAACCTAATTAAATCAAATGAAAGTCAAACACATTCAAACAGAGCTAATTGAATAAAATGAAAGTCAAACACATTCAAAAAGAGCTTTTTAAATCAAATGAAGGTCAAATGCATTTAAGAAAGCTAATTGAATCTAATGAAAGTCAAACACATTCAAACAAAGTTAATTGAATCAAATGTAAGTCAAACACATTCCAACAGAGCTTTTTGAATCAAATGAAAGTCAAATGCATTCAACAAAGCTAATTAAATCAAATGAAAGTAAAAAACATCTAAAAAACCTAATTCAATCAAATGAAAGTCAAACACATTCAAACAAAGCTATTTGTATCAAATGAAAGTCAAATGCATTCTACAAAGCTAATTGAATCAAATGGAAGTAAAAAACATTCGAACAAAGCCAATTGAATCCAATGAAAGTCAAACACATTCAAACAAAGCTTTTTGAATCAAATGAAAGTCAAATGCATTCAACAAAGCTCATTGAATCAAATGAAAGTCAAAAACATCTAAAAAATCTAATTAAATCAAATGAAAGTCAAACACATTCAGACAAACCTATTTGAATCAAATGAAAGTCAAATGTATTCTACAAATCTAATTCAATCAAATGAAATTAAAAACATCTAAAAAATTCAAATAAAATCAATAAACGGTCAAACACATTCAAACAAACATATTTGAATCAAATGAAAGTCAAACACAGTCAAACAAAGCTAAATGAATCAAATCAAAGTAAAACACATTCAAACAAACCTAATTGAATAAAATGAAAGTCAAAGACATTCAAACAGAGCTAATTGAATTAAATGAAAGTCAAAACACATTCAAAAAATTCTTTTTGAATCAAATGAAGGTCAAATGCAATCTACAAAATCTACAAAGCTATTTGAATCAAATGAAAGTCAAACATATTCAAACAAAACTAATTGAATCACATGAAAGTCAAAAACATTAAAAAAAAACCTAATTAAATCAAATGAAAGTCAAATGCATTCTACAAAGTTAATTGAATCAAATGAAAGTCAAAAACATTCGAACAAAGCCAATTGAATCAAATGAAAGTCAAGCACATTCAAACAAAGCTATTTAAATCAAATGAAAGTCAAATTCATTCAACAAAGCTAATTGAATCAGATGAAAGTCAAACACATTCAACCAACGCTAATTAAATCAAAAGAATGTCAAACACATTCAAACAAACCTAATTGAATCAAATGAAAGTCAAACACATTCAAACAGAGCTAATTGAATAAAATGAAAGTCAAACACATTCAAAAAGAGCTTTTTGAATCAAATGAAGGTCAAATGCATTTAAGAAAGCTAATTGAATCAAATGAAAGTCAAACACATTCAAACAAAGTTAATTGAATCAAATGTAAGTCAAACACATTCCAACAGAGCTTTTTGAATCAAATGAAAGTCAAATGCATTCAACAAAGCTAATTAAATCAAATGAAAGTAAAAAACATCAAAAAAACCTAATTAAATAAAATGAAAGTCAAACACATTCAAACAAAGCTATGTGTATCAAATGAAAGTCAAATGCATTCTGCAAAGCTAATTGAATCAAATGGAAGTAAAAAAAATTCGAACAAAGCCAATTGAATCCAATGAAAGTCAAACACATTCAAACAAAGCTTTTTGAATCAAATGAAAGTCAAATGCATTCAACAAAGCTAATTGAATCAAATGAAAGTCAAAAACATCTAAAAAAATCTAATTAAATCAAATGAAAGTCAAACATATTCAAAAAAAGCTAATTAAATCAAATGAAAGTCAAATACATTCAAACAAAGCTATTTGAACTAAATGAAAGTAAAATGCAATCTACAAAGCTAATTGAATCAAATGAAAGTTAAACACATTCAAACAAACCTAATAGAATCGAATGAAAGTCAAACACATTCAAACAGAGCTAATTGAATCAAATGAAAGTCAAACACATTCAAACAAAGCTTTTTGAATCAAATGAAAGTCAAATGCATTTAACAAAGCTAATTGAATCAAATGAAAGTCAAACACATTCAAACTGAGCTAATTGAATCAAATGAAAGTCAAACACATTCAAATAGAGCTTTTTGAATCAAATGAAGGTCAAATGCAATCTACAAAGCTAATTAAATCAAAAGAAAGTCAAACACATTAAAACAAAGCTAATTGAATCAAATGTAAGTCAAACACATTCAAACAGAGCTTTTTGAATCAAATAAAACTCAAATGCATTCAACAAAGCTAATTGAATCAAACAAAAGTCAAAAACATCTAAAAAAATCTAATTAAATCAAAAGAAAGTCAAACACATTCAGATAAACCTATTTGAATCAAATGAAAGTCAAATGTATTCTACAAATCTAATTGAATCAAATGAAAGTAAAAACATCTTAAAAATTCAAATTAAATCAATAAAAGGTCAAACACATTCAAACAAAGCTAATTGAATCAAATCAAAGTAAAACACATTCAAACAAACCAAATTGAATAAAATGAAAGTCAAAGACATTCAAACAGAGCTAATTGAATTAAATGAAAGTCAAAACACATTCAAAAAGAGCTTTTTGAATCAAATGAAGGTCAAATGCAATCTACAAAATCTACAAAGCTAATTGAATCAAATGAAAGTCAAACACATTCAAACAAAATAAATTGAATCAAATGAAAGTCAAAAACATTAAAAAACACCTAATTAAATCAAATAAAAGTCAAACACATTCTAACAAAGCTTTTTGAATAAAATGAAAGTCAAATGCATTCTACAAAGCTAATTGAATCAAATGAAAGTCTAAAACATTCGAACAAAGCCAATTGAATCAAATGAAAGTCAAACACATTCTAACAAAGCTTTTTGAATCAAATAAAAGTCTAATTCATTCAACAAAGCTAATTGAATTAGATGAAAGTCAAACACATTCAAACAACGCTAATTAAATCTAAAGAAAGTCAAACACATTCAAACAAACCTAATTGAATCAAATGAAAGTCAAACACATTCAAACAGAGCTAATTGAATAAAATAAAAGTCAAACACATTCAAAAAGAGCTTTTTGAATCAAATGAAAGTCAAAAACTTCTAAAAAAATCTAATTAAATCAAATGAAAGTCAAACACATTCAAAAAAAGCTATTTGAACTAAATGAAAGTAAAATGCAATCTACAAAGCTAATTGAATCAAATGAAAGATAAACACATTCAAGAAAACCTAATAGAATCAAATGAAAGTCAAACACATTCAAACAGAGCTAATTGAATCAAATGAAAGTCGAACACATTCAAACAAAGCTTTTTGAATCAAATGAAAGTCAAATGCATATAACAAAGCTAATTGAATCAAATGAAAGTCAAAAACATCTAAAAAAATCCAATTAAATTAAAAAAAAAGTCAAACACATTCAAACAAAGCTAATTAAATCAAATCAAAGTCAAACAAATTCAAACAAAGCTATTTGAATTAAATGAAAGACAAATGCATTCTACAAAGCTAATTGGATCAAATGAAAGTCAAACACATTCAAACAAAGCTAATTGAATCAAATGTAAGTCAAACACATTCAAACAAAGCTTTTTGAATCAAATGAAAGTCAAATGCATTCAACAAAGCTAATTGAATCAAATGAAAGTCAAAAACATCTAAAAAAACCTAATTAAATCAAATGAAAGTCAAACACATTCAAACAAATCTATTTGTATCAAATGAAAGTCAAATGCATTCTACAAAGCTAAATAAATCAAATGAAAGTCAAAAACATTCCAACAAAGCTAATTGAGTCAAATGAAAGTCAAACACATTCAAACAAACCTAATTGAATCAAATGAAAGTCAAACACATTCAAATAGAGCTAATTGAATCAAATGAAAGTCAAACACATTTAAAAAGAGCTTTTTGAATCAAATGAAGGTTAAATGCAATCTGCAAAGCTAATCAAATTAAATGAAAGTCAAACACATTCAAACAAAACTAATTGAATCAAATGAAATTCAAAAACATCTAAAAAAACCTAATTAAATCAAATGAAAGTCAAACACATTCAAACAATGCTATATGAATCAAATGAAAGTCAAACGCATTCTACAAAGCTAATTGAATCAAATGGAAGTAAAAAACATTCGAACAAAGCCAATTGAATCCAATGAAAGTCAAACACATTCAAACAAAGCTTTTTGAATCAAATGAAAGTCAAATGCATCCAACAAAGCTAATTGAATCAAATGAAAGTCAAACACATTCAAACAAAGCTTTTTGAATCAAATGAAAGTCAAATGTATTTAACAAAGCTAATTGAATCAAATGAAAGTCAAAAACATCTAAAAAAATCTAATTAAATCAAATAAAAGTCAAACACATTCAAACAAAGCTAATTGAATCAAATGTAAGACAAACACATTCAAACGGAGCTTTTTGAATCAAATGAAAGTCAAATGCATTCAACAAACCTAATTAAATCAAATGAAAGTCAAAAACATCTAAAAAAACCTAATTAAATCAAATGAAAGTCAAACACATTCAAACAAAGCTATTTGTGTCAAATGAAAGTCAAATGCATTCTACAAAGCTAATTGAATCAAATGGAAGTAAAAAACATTCGAACAAAGCCAATTGAATCCAATGAAAGTCAAACACATTCAAACAAAGCTTTTTGAATCAAATGAAAGTCAAATGCATTCAACAAAGCTAATTGAATCAAATGAAAGTCAAAAACATCTAAAAAAATCTAATTAAATCAAATGAAAGTCAAACTCATTCAAAAAAGCTAAATAAATCAAATGAAAGTCAAACACATTCAAACAAAGCTATTTTAACTAAATGAAAGTAAAATGCAATCTACAAAGCTAATTGAATCAAATGAAAGTTAAACATATTCAAACAAACCTAATAGAATCGAATGAACGTCAAACACATTCAAACATAGCTAATTGAATCAAATGAAAGTCAAACACATTCAAACAAAGCTTTTTGAATCAAATGAAAGTCAAATGCATTTAACAAAGCTAATTGAATCAAATGAAAGTCAAACACATTCAAACAGAGCTAATTGAATCAAATGAAAGTCAAATGCATTCAACAAAGCTAATTAAATCAAATGAAAGTCAAAAACATCTAAAAAAACCTAATTAAATCAAATGAAAGTCAAACACATTCAAACAAAGCTATTTGTGTCAAATGAAAGTCAAATGCATTCTACAAAGCTAATTGAATCAAATGAAAGTCTAAAACATTCGAACAAAGCCAATTGAATCAAATGAAAGTCAAACACATTCAAACAAAGCTTTTTGAATCAAATGAAAGTCAAATTCATTCAACAAAGCTAATTTAAATAGATGAAAGTCAAACACATTCAAACAACGCTAATTAAATCAAAAGAAAGTCAAACACATTTGATTAGGGGATTTTGCTCCTACCAATCGGAATGCGCCACGTGGGCCAATCAGGACCTGCCAAGTGTCCCCTAGTTGGAACTGTCAGGGCTTGCCACGTGGCACGCGCTTATTCGTCCACCTTGGACCTGTTATGTCACGACATGTGGCATACTCCATGCCTAATGGAGAAACCGGCCACCCAGGCCCAACTTCCGAGGGAAGCCCAATCGGCCCTAGGTTTATCTAAACCTAGGATGGGCACGTTTCCCAAGGTTATAAATACCTCCCTTAATCCTCATTAAGGGGGGGGGGTCAGGACAGAAACATTACGGAACACACTAATAACCGGCTGATCTCGCTAACTAAGCAGATTACCTACCTTAAACACTCTCACCTAGAGAGACCTTATTACTTTAATTTCCGCATTAATTACTCCTTAATCAGGTACTAACTTGACCGTTGGAGGCGGAGCTCACAAGAGTCTCCGTTATTTTGCAGGTACAGGCGTCCGGTTCCAGTCTCGGAATTGTAACTCTCCCGCAGGACATCAGAAAACCCCGAAACATTTGGCGCCGTCTGTGGGGAGAGTACTTCAGAGATGGCATCCAAGTCTGTACCGACTTCTGAAGAGAGGCGTCCCCTAAACGACCCTCAAGTTCAGTCGGACCATGACACCGAAAGTGAATTTGAAGTTGAAACTCATACAGCTCCAGACGGGACCCTAAGGGCCCGACGTACCCGTCATACCGAAAGGAGGGAACGGGAGCATCTTCAAACAGGAAGCGAGCCAGCAGGCGCACCGCCTGTTCGGCAACAACCGACTGATGGGTCTGCTCCCATCACAAGGAACGAACTCATGACCTTCATGAGGAACTTCAAGGGAGAGATTCAAGAGCTGATCAACAAGAAGCCGCCTGCTTCAGTCAAGGAGCAGTCGGCCAAGAAACCCTCCACTTCACTGAAGAGGAAGCCAGTTCAAGGGCGAGAGGCGACTCCTCATCCTAAATCTAGGAAGCGGGAGCCACCTGCCCTTGATTTCACAAAATTCCGTTATCCTACAGGAAATAGGAAACCGGTTCGTCATATTCAGGCGGACGGGTCAAAGCAAACATTCACAGATTCTCGGCTACTGCTAGAGCAGAAGAAGAGTGACCGATTGTCAGAGTCAGCTTCTACTTCAAACTTTCAAGACAGTTTGCGAAATGCCTCGATGAGGCATACTCAGTCGTACCATGAGAGTCAGTCAGGCGGCACCTCCCGTCAGTCCGGCTTTCATAGTGCCCAGGCGGTACCAAACTTACCATTTGTGCCGCAACAACAGTATTTTATGCAGCCACCTCCATTTGGTGGACCTACAGCAAAAAACGTCCAACCTATGGACTGGCAGCTACGGTTGCTTAGACTTGGTGAACAGCCGTCGGCCTTCTCCAAGGAAATTACTGACGCCGCTCAGCCGGCCAAAGTAAAAAATGTACTAGTAGGCGCCTATGACGGCACTACTAACCCAGAAGACCATCTGATGGCATTCACCAACCTGATGTACCTTCAAGGGTTGGATGATCCCACTTGGTGCAAGTGTTTCCCAGCGACTCTCAAAGGAATCGCACACCAATGGTTCGGCAACCTGCCGACTGGTTGTGTAAATAGCTTCAGGACGCTTGCTTACTTATTTGCCTCCAACTTCGCCATGAACATCCCTGCGAAGAAAACGACCCTTGATTTGGGAACAATTCAGCAGGGCGAGAAGGAGGGGCTTCGTTCTTACATCAGGCGGTTCAACCTGATGAGAATATAGATTCAAGGGTTACCGGATGAGGTAGCTTATACCGAATTTTTTAGAGGTCTCAAAGACGGGTCTACCTTCAAATTTGATTTGGTTCGAAAAAGGGTGGCGACTCTTCAGGAGGCCTTGATTGAAGCAGAAGCCTATATACAGGCGACAGATCTTTGTACGATAAAACTGTCGGACGGGAAGAGGTTCGACAAAAGAGAAGGACGACAGAAACAGTCGTCAAACAAAGATGAGAAAAGAAAAGAGGTCTGGGCGGCTGATTCCTCTAAACAGTCGGCCCAGAAAAAGAAAAAATAATTCAAACCATACTCCCCAAAGTATGCGTTTAACAAGGATAACCAGTTTATCCTAAAAGAAATCAAGGGACGGATCTTAATTGAGAAGCCGGTCCCCATGAAGGGTTCTGCAAACAACCGGAACCAAGATAAAATCTGTGCTTATCATGATGACGTTGGTCATCACACCAATGACTGCATCAGTCTTATGCGGTACCTAGACCGCCTGGCTGAGCAAGGTGATCTTGACACTTATGTCAAGAAAACTACGGGGAACACTTCCTCAAAAAAGCTGTCGGCCAAAAAGAATCAACAGGCCGACAGCTCCGATACAGATGATGCAGTCGTCTACACCATTGCAGGCGGCTTCTCAGGAGGCGGCCCCACTATTAGGGGCAACAAAGATAATATAAGGCGGTTGGATGTAAATTCCGTTCACCAAGAACGGCCGTCCAAATATACATTTCCTGAGATTGTCATCACTGAAGAGGATCTAGGAGGGGTAAGGGGGCCGCATGACGACCCTCTAGTTATTGAATGTAAAGTGGCCAACCAGAGGGTTGGCCGAATCCTCATAGATACCGGGAGCTCCTCAGATCTCATCAGCAGCAAATGTCTGTCGAAACTGAAATATCAGACTGACTGCATACATCCGGCCTCCCACCCTTTAATAGGGTTTGGAGGAGGAGTCGTCCACCCACTGGGACGAGTAGATTTACCCATTCGCCTGGGCGAAAAAGGGGAAGGACGACACATGGTAGTCCGGTTCCTAGTAGTAGAGGAACTCTCGGCCTACAACATGATTCTGGGTCGACCAACCCTGAATAATTCCAAGGCTGTTATAATCCCGTCTCTTAAGTTGCTCAAGTTTGAGAGGGATAATGGAACAGTCGGCTCCCTAAGGGGAGATCAGAGGATGGCCCGAGAGTGCTATCTCTCGGATGTCAAGCCCACTGTTATGGCCATTGGGTCAAGTGGTAAAAAAACAGACCTTGACAATGTCAAGGAGAGTGCGCCTGTTCAAGAAGCAGGCGGCAATAAGAGAAAGTCGTCCCTGACAGAGTCCGGAAGAAAAGCAAGAAAATAGCAATCATTGGCAGAGGAGCGGCCGGATGAGTTCCGCCCTCAGCCGGCTGGTGAGCATGCGGACCTGATCTTAGACGACTCACGTCCTGACCGAACAGTCAAAGTTGGGACGACTGCTCTGAGAAACCTTGGTGACGACTTTCACAACCTATTGAAAGAATACAAGGACATCTTTGCATTTGAAGTCCATGAAATGCCAGGCATTAGTCCTGATCTGGCGGTACATAAACTCGCCGTGGATCCGAAAAAGAAGCCGGTACGGCAAAAGAAGCGGAACCATGGCGAAGAAAGAAGTCAGGCGGCAGCCGCCGAAGTTAAAAAATTACTTGATGCAGGGTTCATTCGGCAATGTTACTTCCCAGACTGGGTTGCAAATGTGGTGCTTGTTAAAAAGCCGAATGGCACCTGGCGAATGTGTGTAGACTACACAGACTTAAACAAGGCGTGCCCCAAAGACAGTTACCCTCTGCCTAAAATTGATAACCTGGTCGACTCAACAGCCGGCCATGCCTTGATGAGTTTCATGGACGCCTATTCAGGTTTCCATCAAATTCCCTTATGGAAGAAAGATCAAGAGAAGACGGCCTTCGTCACTGATCAGGGGTTATACTGTTACACGGTCATGCCGTTTGGTCTTAAGAATGCCCCGGCTACCTTCCAACGAATGATAAACACTGTGTTCTTTGATCAGATTGGGAGAAACGTCGAGGCATATATTGATGATATGATTGTCAAGACTAAACTTCAGAAAGATCATCTGTCGGACCTCCGAGAAACTTTCGCCACATTCAGGCGGCCCCATGTCATGCTCAATCCCAAGAAATGTGTATTTGGAGTTGAGTCTGGGAAATTTCTCGGATTCCTTATCAATCAGAGAGGAATAGAAGCGAACCCTGAGAAGGTGCAGGCGGTCATTGACATACAGTCGCCTCGTACCATCCGAGAGGTTCAGAAGTTAACAGGTTGTCTGGCGGCCTTGGGAAGATTTCTAAGCCGATCAGGCGACAAATGCCTATACTTTTTCCAGGCAATTAAGAAAAAGGCAAGGTTTGAATGGGGGCCGGATGCTGAGGCCGCCTTCCAGAAATTAAAAGTTCACTTGCATTCCTTGCCGAGGCTGGTCAGCCCTTTGCCCAAAGAGGTTCTCTACATGTACCTGGCCGTCTCTGATCATGCGTTAAGCGCTGTTCTCCTTGCTGAAAGGGACGGCTGTCAGCTCCCGGTCTACTTTGTCAGTCACGTACTGAAAAATGCCGAGTTGAGGTATCCCCTAGTGGAGAAATTTGGTCTTGCACTCTTCATGGCTGTTAAAAAATTGAAGCCCTACTTTTTGGCACATACAGTCGTCGTGTATACAGACCAATCTATCAAGCGGCCGCTGACCATCATGGAGTCGTCAGGCCGAATGATCAAATGGGCCATACAAATACAGAGCCTCGAAGTTACTTTCGAGCCTAGAAAAGCAGTGAAGGGGCAAGCCTTTGCTGACTTTATTGTAGAGATGACTCGTCCTCCTGACTCTCAAGTTCCAGACCAAGTATGGAAGGTATATGTGGACGGAAGCTCTACTTCAAATGGTTGTGGAGCAGGCGTCATATGTCAGTCGCCAGAGGGCGACAGATTTGAGTATGCTCTACGCTTCAGTTTTCAGGCTTCAAACAATGAGGCAGAATATGAAGCTTTACTAGCCGGGATCCGCATGTCCAAGGCGGCAGGGGCAAGAAAAATAGACGCCTGTTCCGATTCACAATTGATAGTGAGTCAGTACAATGGCGAATACGAAGCAACCTATCCGGCCATGATCAAGTATTTACAGGCGGTCCGACAAGCAGTCGACTCCCTTGAGGATTTCCATCTGATCCAAGTGCCAAGATCAGAAAACAACCAGGCGGATGCACTGTCAAAAATAGCATCATCCGCCTCCTCTGATACTCCTCGAACTGTTTTTTGGGATGTAATGGAGAAGAGAAGCATCGAGGAAGACCCTATTGGAATCCTAGACAGAAGCTCAACCTGGATGGATTCAATCAAGGCATATCTGACAAACGGTACACTGCCGGATGATCCTCAACAGGCGGCAGCACTGAAAAAACGAGCCACCTGTTTTGAAATGATTAAGGGAGAACTTCACAAGAGGGGGTACCTTCAACCCTTCTTAAAGTGTGTTACTCCAGAAAAGGGACGAGAGATACTAGATGATCTTCACTCTGGTTACTGTGCTTCTCATATAGGCGGTAGGACGCTTGCTCAAAGGGCAAGGCGGCAGGGCTACTTTTGGCCTACTTTGGAAGCAGATGCAATGGATATGGTGAAAAAATGTGACAAGTGCCAAAGGTTTGGCAAACTAATTCACCGTCCGGCTACTGACCTCACTACCATTCACAGCCCACTACCGTTTGCTAAGTGGGGCATGGACATTCTGGGTCCATATACGCCTGCTACAGGCGGAAGGAGGTACATACTTGTTGCCGTCGACTACTTCACTAAATGGGTAGAGGCGGAGGCTGTAAAGGGAATCAAGACGAAAGATGTAATTTCATTCATGTGGAAAAATGTCATCACTCGGTCGGGGTTCCCATGTCTATGGTTTTTGATAATGGTCCCCAATTTGAGACGCCTGTTCTCAAAAGCTGGTTGGGTGACCAAGGAATTGCAAACTACTTTGCATCTGTCGGCCGTCCACAAGCAAACGGCCAGGTAGAAGCCTTTAATAAAATCATCTCAGACGGTCTCAAGAAAAAAATTGAACGAGCAGGCGGCCTATTGGCGGATGAACTACCACATGTTCTCTGGGCCATTAGGACGACTGAAAAAGGGGCGACTGGAGAAACTCCATTCCTCCTAACTTACGGTGCGGAAGCTGTTCTTCCAATAGAACACTACGAGCCGACTCTTCGTGTAATGCTATATGACGAAGAGGCAAACTGGGAAGCCATGCGCCTGGCATTAGACTCACTCCCTGAAAAGAGGGGCAATGCTGTCTTGCGCCATGAGATCTATCGCCTGAGAATGACTAGATCATACAACAAAAAAGTACACAGGCGTCCACTCAAAGTAGGGGACTTTGTACTTAGAAAAATGGAAGCAGTTGGTAGGGCTAATGAGTCTGGCAAACTAACTCCCAACTGGGAAGGACCCTACCGAATCTATGAGGAAGTCAGGGACGGTACCTACCGTCTGGAAACACCAGACGGACAACCGTTGCCTCGAACTTGGAATGTAGATAATCTTAAAAAATATTTCTTTTGAATGATGTAAAGTAAAGAGCTACTTAATAAAAGTTTGCACTTACTATTAAATTTTGTATTACGAGGGGCATGCCGTCTGTACCTTTACAGTCGGCTACTCTACATTGAGTTTTACACTCTATCTTCAGAGGGGCATGCCGTCTGTACCTTTACAGTCGGCTACTCTCCATTGAGTTTTACACTCTATCTTCAGAGGGGCATGCCGTCTGTACCTTTACCGTCGGCTACTCTCCATTGAGTATTTCACTCACAATAGGGGCATGTCGCCTGGGCATATAGTCGGCTACTCTCCATAAGAAGATGGCCGACTGGTTCCAAACACATAGCCACCCCCCTAATACTTAGCTAAAAAGATTAGGGCCTGGCCGACCCTGTGCCTAACAGGCGGCTACCCTCCTTTTATTTAGCACCAACGTTCACCAAGAACTTACCAAGGCCACAGGCCGGATGATCAGACCAGGCGCCAAGCCAACTGATCAAATCTACAAAACTAATACGACCTGTCCCAACATCATAGCAGGCGTCTGACGGCATCCCTCCGGATGAAATTCGTCGCAGAGAGCAGCTCCCTTTTGGGTGGAACATTGTTCTATAAACTAATTACACGACACCTATACGTCTGTCCCCAAGGGCAACCACGTAGCCGTTTTTGAGACAAGGATAACTCTATCACTAACCAAACCAGTGGTAGCAGTTGACATCTGAGTCAGATGACCGCCTGTATTACTTGGGATAAATGCAGGGGGTACCTATTGAGTTAATAGCCAACAAACATTGGCGAATCAAGGGGTCTAGCCGGCCTACGCCGCCTGGTACCTCTACTTCTCAAACAAAAGTGACGGCGACTGAGTAACTCCAACGTTAACTCATAGTCACTCCCTCAAATTTGGTATGGAACCTAAAAGGTTTGAGTCGTCCGCCTGTTTTTAACAAACAGGGACACTCAAACCCCTATTTCCTACTAGGTAACCTATTGAGTTAATAGCCAACAAACGTTGGCGAATCAAGGGGATCAGCCGGCCTCCGCCGCCTGGTACCTCTACTACTAAATCTAGATTGTGACGAAGACTAAGTAACTCCTATGTTAACTTAATAGTCACTCAAACTTAGTATGGAGCCTTAAAGGTATGAGTCGTCCGCCTGTTTTTAACAAACAGGGGCTCTCAACCACTACTCTTGCTAGGTTAACAAATTATGAGTTAAAAGCCAACATTGGCATAAAGGGAAATAACCGGTACCCGCCGCTTGTTATCTCTACTACTCAATTCCTTGGCGACTAGGTAATACTCTATTTACTTGGTCAGACCACTTTCCTACTTGGTTAAAATTACAAAAAGACAGGCACGCCTGCCTAAAAAGGATCCAGACAAAATAGTTCGAATACCGATTGAATAAATGGCCGACTGATCGTCTATCCTGGAAACAGACAACCAGTCGTCTAGGGGCATAGGCGGCGTACTAATTATCCGTACTTGCCTGCAACGTTCGGCCATGTACAAAAGTCGGTCTAGTAAACAATTGGATATTAGATATGGAATACTTGGACAAATTTGAAGCAAAACAAAAATTCATTAAAAATAAGCCGGTCATTAAAGACCAGCAAAATATTCAAAGCCCCGGCCCCCTGGCCGGGTAAATACAAAGCAAACGGCACGCAGGCCGTGGAAAGAATACATTAAGCTTAAGAAGGGGGCAGTTCAGTATTAGCAGCTGCCGCCTGGTCAGCACTCTTCTTGCTGGACTCGGCTTCAGCTGCATCCTTTTTTGATGCCTTACCCCCACGTGGCACAAGCGCCACAACCGGCTCCTCCAACGCTTCTCCCAACGCCTCTTCTTCAGCAGCCGCCAGGATCTCTTGATTATATGTTTCCGAACACTGGCGGTACGTTCTTTCCCAAGAGGCAAAGTCGGCACTGGGGAAGAGGCGGCCCCAGGTCATGCGCTGGATTTGAGCGGAGTCTTCCATCATCTCCCGGACGAGCTCTTTCTTCTCTTGCTCGGCCTTTTCCGAGAGCTCTTGGGTAAGACTCTTCTCTTGGCTCACCAGGCGTTCTTTTACGCTGGCCAAGGATTTCTCCATGGCTTCGTAAGAGTACATTTTTAGGCGAAGAGGTTTCAGCTCGGCCTTAAGATTTGTGATGGTCGCCTCCAGCTCGTCATTCTTCTTCTGGGCCGCCTCTAACTGAGCCCGAACAGCGGCGGTAGCCTGCGCCTGATAATAAAGAATATCAATGGTCAGTACTTCATTTTGGGCAATTTGAAACATTGCCTTATCACAGTCAGAGGCGGCCATAGCTTTTGCAGCCTTTACCTCTTTGTTCTTCCGATCAAGCGGTTTGCGAAGGCCGTTAACTCGGAGCACGGCCTAAGTACAAAAAAAAAAAAAAAAAAACAGGCGTCAGTTTCCAAACAAAAAAAGATAACAGGCGTCCTGGAATTCAAATACTCAAAAAGTATACCTCAGCAAGGACCCCTGCAATCCCATCAAGGTCAAGGGTGCCGACACCCCTGACCGCCTCCTTTTCAGATGGAGGAACTGCTTTGATCATGGACTTGGCTACCTCTACCAAGTCAGGCCCCTGAGGGCCGGCTGCATCAAGCGTAAAAAAGCAAGTTAGACCTAGTCAAGAAGGAAGCAAGTGTAAAAGTTTTTACAAGTAATTGTCCATACTTCTAGGCGGCCCCGCCGGGGTTTTAGAAGAAGTGGCCGGCTGCTTCTCAGCCGCCACTGTTTTCCTGGAAGACCCAGGAGAGCTTGCAACAGTCGTCCTCCGGGCCTTGGGGTCCGGCTGTTGCGAGGAAGAAGCTCTTGGAGTGCCCGACTGAAAAAAAAAAAAAAAAAAAAAAAAAAAAAAAAAAAAAAAAAAAAGAGAGTTAGTATATGCATAAGACAACTCCTAAAAGAGGAAGAGTTTCGAAGCCTACCAAGGGTGCCCCCTTGTTGAGGGAGTCGGTACAAGACTGTTGCATGAGAGAGGCCCGCAACATGGCCGCCGCAGTCTTGGATGCTGTTATTTTACTCATGGCGTCAGCTGCAAAAAATAAACAGCAAAGTTAGTAAAAATCCAAAGTAAACAAGGCGTGAAAAAACAGAGTATTTGTCAGGCCGGCTACCTCAAGAGCACCGACTGCTGAGGCCACAGGCGGCCAAAAGGTACTCGTCATAGAGCCAGTTGAAGCTCGGGACGCAGTTTAGGGGTACTTGCTCTCGTACCCCTGAAGTAGAGTTCACCCTAGTCTCTACTTTGAAGAGTCCTTTGTCTAGGATCTCTTTTTTAGCCTTTGGGGGAACAGGCGGCATGCTGCGGCCGCCTGCGAGAAGAGGCGGATCCCTATTCCACTTGTTAAAGCGTTTGTTCAGCTCCGTGTCTGAACCCTCGATGATAAGGAAGGTGTTCCGCCAATCCTTCCATTTGTTCGCCTTACCTCTCGTCATGAGGTAGCCCCTATGGCTTGTTAATTGATACCAGCCGGTACCTCCCGACTTAGGGGTCCGGCTGAGATAGTTCATGTGGGCGAAAGCCTCAAAGCTTGGCTCCACCCCGTACATTTCGCACCCGGCCACATAGCCGAGTACGTTTACCCAAGAGTTGGGGGCTAACTGCCATAACCCCAAATCATACCCATCTAAAATCCGCTGAACAGCCGGATGTAATGGGAAGCGCAGTCCAGCTTTGATTGCCGCCACATAGCAGCCAAAGCAGCCGTCATCATAGCTGGTACCAGCCGGCCAGACGACAGTGTCTTCTGGATCCGGCACGAACAGTAAAAATCCGGGGCCCATTCTGTGGTTAGCTATAAAGCTCTCCACTTTGTCTTGCATGGCTGCGATCCGGCCCCGGGGTACCGTGCAGTAGTAGGGGGTGTTTTCCTCTCTGTAAGAGGCGGACGGCTCCGCCCAATTGCCCCCCTTCTCAACTGCATGAGAAAGCCTCACCTCTTGTAGGCGGCTGTTTCTTTCTTCTGAGCCTGGAGAAGCGTGGCCAGAAGAGCTGGACTCGGACTCGTCCTCTGACGAGTCCGAAGAGGACGACTCCTCCCCTCTCCCAGAGGGGCCCGCCTCCTCTCCCTTAGAAGGAGCAGAAGGAAAATTAGACATATCAACGGTGAAATGGGAAGGGACCACCTTGACCCCTCCCTCAGAACTGTCGGCTTGGCAGCCGCCTCGTTTCACTTCTACATCTGGCGCCTGGTCAGATGTTTCACTAATGAGCACCCTTTGGGAGGAGCCGTCCGAGTTTGAGATCATAGCAGTCTTTTTTGTTCTGGCCATCACGTTCTGCATAGACACAGATACAGTCGGACTTTGTATAAAGGGCAAAGATGGGTCCAGAAAAGGGCAGGCGACACTCCTAGTCCTAGATTCAGCCGTCCCCGGTGACCGGCTGATCACTAACTTAGGTCGTGTCGTGTGCTTCCGTGATGCCATTTCAAAAAATAAAAAGAAAATTAAGAGTAAGAGAACTGAGTTACCTGAACGAGTGACGGTTGATGAAGTTCTGGAAATCCGGTGCAGTCGGCTTGTCAGAACAGGCGGTAGGCAGAAAAAGTCCAAAATGTCAGAGCAAGTTCAGGGGTCCGAATGTTCTCAAATAGTTCTCAAAGTGTGAAAATGACTCAAGGCAACTCTCCCTTATATAGGCGAAGTGAGAAGGCGAAGGGTCACTTCCAGAATTCAAAATTTGGGCGGGAAAATCTCTCGTCCATTCGCCGACTGACACCTGTAGCAGGCCGTCGCCCGTTACAGTACGACACCTGTCACAGGTAACACGTGACCAATCACGTGCCACCTGTGAGGGGCAAATGATTAGGGGATTTTGCTCCTACCAATCGGAATGCGCCACGTGGGCCAATCAGGACCTGCCAAGTGTCCCCTAGTTGGAACTGTCAGGGCTTGCCACGTGGCACGCGCTTATTCGTCCACCTTGGACCTGTTATGTCACGACATGTGGCATACTCCATGCCTAATGGAGAAACCGGCCACCCAGGCCCAACTTCCGAGGGAAGCCCAATCGGCCCTAGGTTTACCTAAACCTAGGATGGGCACGTTTCCCAAGGTTATAAATACCTCCCTTAATCCTCATTAAGGGGGGGGGGTCAGGACAGAAACATTACGGAACACACTAATAACCGGCTGATCTCGCTAACTAAGCAGATTACCTACCTTAAACACTCTCACCTAGAGAGACCTTATTACTCTAATTTCCGCATTAATTACTCCTTAATCATGTACTAACTTGACCGTTGGAGGCGGAGCTCACAAGAGTCTCCGTTATTTTGCAGGTACAGGCGTCCGGTTCCAGTCTCGGAATTGTAACTCCCCCGCAGGACATCAGAAAACCCCGAAACAACATTCAAGCAAACCTAATTGAATCAAATGAAAGTCAAACACATTCAAACAGAGCTAATTGAATAAAATGAAAGTCAAACACATTCAAAAAGAGCTTTTTGAATCAAATGAAGGTCAAATGCAAAGAAAGCTAATCAATTCAAATGAAAGTCAAACACATTCAAACAAAGCTAATTGAATCAAATGTAAGACAAACACATTCAAACGGAGCTTTTTGAATCAAATGAAAGTCAAATGCATTCAACAAAGCTAATTAAATCAAATGAAAGTAAAAAACATCTAAAAAAATCTAATTAAATCAAATGAAAGTCAAACACATTCAAACAAAGCTATTTGTGTCAAATGAAAGTCAAATGCATTCTACAAAGCTAATTGAATCAAATGGAAGTAAAAAACATTCGAACAAAGCCAATTGAATCCAATGAAAGTCAAACACATTCAAACAAAGCTTTTTGAATCAAATGAAAGTCAAATGCATTCAACAAAGCTAATTGAATCAAATGAAAGTCAAAAACATCTAAATAAATCTAATTAAATCAAATGAAAGTCAAACACATTCAAAAAAAGCTAATTAAATAAAATGAAAGTCAAACACATTCAAACAAAGCTATTTGAACTAAATGAAAGTAAAATGCAATCTACAAAGCTAATTGAATCAAATGAAAGTTAAACACATTCAAACAAACCTAATAGAATCGAATGAACGTCAAACACATTCAAACAGAGCTAATTGAATCAAATGAAAGTCAAACACATTCAAACAAAGCTTTTTGAATCAAATGAAAGTCAAATGCATTTAACAAAGCTAATTGAATCAAATGAAAGTCAAACTTATTCAAACAGAGCTAATTGAATCAAATGAAAGTCAAACACATTCAAATAGAGCTTTTTGAATCAAATGAAAGTCAAATGCATTTAACAAAGCTAATTGAATCAAATGAAAGTCAAAAACATCTAAAAAAATCTAATTAAATCAAATGAAAGTCAAACACATTCAAACAAAGCTATTTGTGTCAAATGAAAGTCAAATGCATTCTACAAAGCTAATTGAATCAAATGGAAGTAAAAAACATTCGAACAAAGCCAATTGAATCCAATGAAAGTCAAACACATTCAAACAAAGCTTTTTGAATCAAATGAAAGTCAAATGCATTCAACAAAGCTAACTGAATCAAATGAAAGTCAAAAACATCTAAAAAAATCTAATTAAATCAAATGAAAGTCAAACACATTCAAAAAAAAGCTAATTAAATCAAATGAAAGTCAAACACATTCAAACAAAGCTATTTGAACTAAATGAAAGTAAAATGCAATCTACAAAGCTAATTGAATCAAATGAAAGTTAAACACATTCAAACAAACCTAATAGAATCGAATGAACATCAAACACATTCAAACCTAGCTAATTGAATCAAATGAAAGTCAAACACATTCAAACAAAGCTTTTTGAATCAAATGAAAGTCAAATGCATTTAACAAAGCTAATTGAATCAAATGAAAGTCAAACACATTCAAACAGAGCTAATTAAATCAAATGAAAGTCAAATGCATTCAACAAAGCTAATTAAATCAAATGAAAGTCAAAAACATCTAAAAAAACCTAATTAAATCAAATGAAAGTCAAACACATTCAAACAAAGCTATTTGTGTCAAATGAAAGTCAAATGCATTCTACGAAGCTAATTGAATCAAATGAAAGTCTAAACCATTTGAACAAAGCCAATTGAATCAAATGAAAGTCAAACACATTCAAACAAAGCTTTTTGAATCAAATGAAAGTCAAATTCATTCAACAAAGCTAATTGAAATAGATGAAAGTCAAACACATTCAAACAACGCTTATTAAATCAAAAGAAAGTCAAACACATTCAAACAAACCTAATTGAATCAAATGAAAGTCAAACACATTCAAACAGAGCTTATTGAATAAAATGATAGTCAAACTCATTCAAAAAGAGCTTTTTGAATCAAATGAAGGTCAAATGCAAAGAAAGCTAATTAAGTCAAATGAAAGTCAAACACATTCAAACAAAGTTAATTGAATCAAATGTAATACAAACACATTCAAACGGAGCTAATTGAATCAAATGAAAGTCAAATGCATTCAACAAAGCTAATTAAATCAAATGAAAGTCAAAAACATCTAAAAAACCTAATTAAATCAAATGAAAGTCAAACACATTCAAACAAAGCTATTTGTGTCAAATGAAAGTCAAATGCATTCTACAAAGCTAATTGAATCAAATGGAAGTAAAAAACATTCGAACAAAGCCAATTGAATCCAATGAAAGTCAAACACATTCAAACAAAGCTTCTTGAATCAAATGAAAGTCAAATGCATTCAACAAAACTAATTGAATCAAATGAAAGTCAAAAACATCTAAAAAAATCTAATTAAATAAAATGAAAGTGAAACACATTCAAAAAAAGCTAATTAAATCAAATGAAAGTCAAACACATTCAAACAAAGCTATTTGAACTAAATGAAAGTAAAATGCAATCTACAAAGCTAATTGAATCAAATGAAAGTTAAACACATTCAAACAAACCTAATAGAATCGAATGAACGTCAAACACATTCAAACAGAGCTAATTGAATCAAATGAAAGTCAAACACATTCAAACAAAGCTTTTTGAATCAAATGAAAGTCAAATGCATTTAACAAAGCTAATTGAATCAAATGAAAGTCAAACACATTCAAACAGAGCTAATTGAATCAAATGAAAGTCAAACACATTCAAATAGAGCTTTTTGAATCAAATGAAAGTCAAATGCATTTAACAAAGCTAATTGAATCAAATGAAAGTCATAAACATCTAAAAAAATCTAATTAAATCAAATAAAAGTTAAACACATTCAAAAAAAGCTAATTAAATCCAATCAATGTCAAACAAATTCAAACAAAGCTATTTGAATTAAATGAAAGTCAAATGCATTCTATAAATCTAATTGAATCAAATGAAAGTCAAACACATTCAAACAAAGCTAATTGAATCAAATGTAAGTCAGTCACATTCAAGCAGAGCTTTTTGAATCAAATGAAAGTCAAATGCATTCAACAAAGCTAATTGAATCAAATGAAAGTAAAAAACATCTAAAAAAATCTAATTAAATCAAATGAAAGTCAAACGTGTTCAGACAAAGATATTTGAATCAAATGAAAGTCAAATGCATTCTACAAATCTAATTCACTCAAATAAAAGTAAAAAACATCTAAAAAATTCAAATTAAATCAATAAAAGGTCATACATATTCAAACAAAACTATTTGAATCAAATGAAAGTAAAATGCATTTAACAAAGCTAATTAAATCAAATGTAATACAAACACATTCAAACGGAGCTAATTGAATCAAATGAAAGTCAAATGCATTCAACAAAGCTAATTAAATCAAATGAAAGTCAAAAACATCTAAAAAAAACCTAATTAAATCAAATGAAAGTCAAACATATTCAAACAAAGCTATTTGTGTCAAATGAAAGTCAAATGCATTCTACAAAGCTAATTGAATCAAATGGAAGTAAAAAACATTCGAACAAAGCCAATTGAATCCAATGAAAGTCAAACACATTCAAACAAAGCTTCTTGAATCAAATGAAAGTCAAATGCATTCAACAAATCTAATTAAATCAAATGAAAGTCAAAAACATCTAAAAAAATCTAATTAAATCAAATGAAAGTCAAACACATTCAAAAAAAAGCTAATTAAATCAAATGAAAGTCAAACACATTCAAACAAAGCTATTTGAACTAAATGAAAGTAAAATGCAATCTACAAAGCTAATTGAATCAAATGAAAGTTAAACACATTCAAACAAACCTAATAGAATCGAATGAACGTCAAACACATTCAAACAGAGCTAATTGAATCAAATGAAAGTCAAACACATTCAAACAAAGCTTTTTGAATCAAATGAAAGTCAAATGCATTTAACAAAGCTAATTGAATCAAATGAAAGTCAAACACATTCAAACAGAGCTAATTGAATCAAATGAAAGTCAAACACATTCAAATAGAGCTTTTTGAATCAAATGAAAGTCAAATGCATTTAACAAAGCTAATTGAATCAAATGAAAGTCATAAACATCTAAAAAAATCTAATTAAATCAAATAAAAGTTAAACACATTCAAAAAAAGCTAATTAAATCCAATCAATGTCAAACAAATTCAAACAAAGCTATTTGAATTAAATGAAAGTCAAATGCATTCTATAAATCTAATTGAATCAAATGAAAGTCAAACACATTCAAACAAAGCTAATTGAATCAAATGTAAGTCAGTCACATTCAAGCAGAGCTTTTTGAATCAAATGAAAGTCAAATGCATTCAACAAAGCTAATTGAATCAAATGAAAGTCAAAAACATCTAAAAAAATCTAATTAAATCAAATGAAAGTCAAACGTGTTCAGACAAAGATATTTGAATCAAATGAAAGTCAAATGCATTCTACAAATCTAATTCACTCAAATAAAAGTAAAAAACATCTAAAAAATTCAAATTAAATCAATAAAAGGTCATACATATTCAAACAAAACTATTTGAATCAAATGAAAGTAAAATGCATTTAACAAAGCTAATTAAATCAAATGTAATACAAACACATTCAAACGGAGCTAATTGAATCAAATGAAAGTCAAATGCATTCAACAAAGCTAATTAAATCAAATGAAAGTCAAAAACATCTAAAAAAACCTAATTAAATCAAATGAAAGTCAAACATATTCAAACAAAGCTATTTGTGTCAAATGAAAGTCAAATGCATTCTACAAAGCTAATTGAATCAAATGGAAGTAAAAAACATTCGAACAAAGCCAATTGAATCCAATGAAAGTCAAACACATTCAAACAAAGCTTCTTGAATCAAATGAAAGTCAAATGCATTCAACAAATCTAATTAAATCAAATGAAAGTCAAAAACATCTAAAAAAATCTATTTAAATCAAATGAAAGTCAAACACATTCAAAAAAAGCTAATTAAATCAAATGAAAGTCAAACACATTCAAACAAAGCTATTTGAACTAAATGAAAGTAAAATGCAATCTACAAAGCTAATTGAATCAAATGAAAGTTAAACACATTCAAACAAACCTAATAGAATCGAATGAACGTCAAACACATTCAAACAGAGCTAATTGAATCAAATGAAAGTCAAACACAGTCAAACAAAGCTTTTTGAATCAAATGAAAGTCAAATGCATTTAACAAATGATGTGTAAACAAGATGAGAAACCTTGTTACAAGAAATGACAAGTTAAACGATTCAAAGGGTTTTAAAGTTCAAGTGTCAAGTAATCAGTTTAGTTAGGGGAACTCTCACCCTAAGCTAAGGATATAGCAAAGAGGAACTCTCACTCGTTTGCTTGGGATAGTTTAGATGAGGGAACTCTCACCAAATCATAAACTATAAGTCCTAATTTTGGGAACTCTCACCAAAACTAACACTCTTCAAATTCGGATACTCAAATTTGGAAAACAAAGTGAACTAAACTCAAGTCACTTCAATTACAAAAACACACGTTTTTAGGCAAATAATCTTGGATTGTTTTTATTCATTCAAAGTATGCTATTTATAGCATCAATACAACCTTTTCACTTGCCTACTTTAATTAACAAAATAAAATAGACAAAAGTAAATTAACTAAGGGAATGAGTGGAGAATACACGTCCCACTTAACCCCTTTTACAAACAAGATTAAACGTAATTAAAAGAACTAAAGACTAGGCTTGAAACAAGGGAAGATGATCAGCCAAACAGCATCCAAAGAGCATCTTCAATTACACGCCCAAAACAGCCATATGCAAGCTTGTGTAACCCCCCATTTTAATGCCTTGATTCACGCCTCTTTATTCTTCATAACCCCCAAATAATGAGGTGCAATGTTCAGCCAACAAACTCCATAATTCACGCCCAACAAGTGCCATGAATCACGCCTCTTCAATCAGCTTGTAACCGTTGCACTTGGAGCTTGGAAAACCGTCACTTGCTAGATACTTTCTACAAGGTTAATTACACTAAGTGAAGTGTAACCACTTGTAAAATGTTTCGGACCAAAACCGTGCAAAAGAGTAAGGAATGAATTGGATAGAAACAACTCCTTTGCATTGCTTTGAACTTGGACCTCACCTTGATCACAATCATTAGAACTTTGACCATATTGGTCATCCTCCTCTTCTTCAAAAGGAATTGCCCTCAATTCATCATCATCAAGGTATGGAGCAAGGTCCCCAACGTTGAATGTGCTTGAGACACCAAATTGGCCCCCCAAATCAACCTTGTATGCATTGTCATTGATCTTTTCCACGATTTCAAATGGACCTTCGGCTCTTGGCATAAGCTTGTTCTTTCTTTTGCTAGGAAACCTCTCTTTCCTCATGTAAATCCACACTAAGTCACCAACTTCAAATTGCTTCACGTTTTTCACCCTCTTGTTGGCTTGTTTCTTGTAGACTTCATTTGCTTTCTCAATGTTCTTCCTAACTTCCTTGTGGACCTTCAACATGAACTCGGCTTGTTCCTTAGCTCCACCATGAACGAACTTGTCTTGTGGCAAAGCTATGAGATCAATAGGAACATACGGATTGACACCATAGACTACTTCAAAAGGAGAGTACTTTGTAGTAGCACTAGGAGTCCGATTGTAAGCAAACTCGGCATGAGCTAGCTTGACATCCCAATCCTTAGCACTCTTACTAACCAAGGTCCTAAGCAACGAACCCAGAATTCTATTCACCACTTCAGTTTGCCCATCGGTTTGTGGATGGTGTGAAGTAGAAAACAGCAACTTTGTTCCCATTAGACGCCATATTGATTTCCAAAAATGACTAAGAAATTTTGTATCACGATCGGACACAATGGTGCGTGGCACCCCATGAAAACGAACCACTTCTTCAAAGTATAACTTAGCCACTTTCATAGCATCTTCGGTTTTGTGACAAGGAACGAAATGAGCCATTTTTGAGAACCGATCAACAACCACCATGATTGAGTCTTTACCCCTTTGAGTTCTAGGTAAAGCCACAATGAAATCCATGCTCACATCTTCCCAAGGTCTCTCCGGAACTGGCAAAGGCTTGTAGAGACCTTTGTGAAACACCATCTTGGCCCTTTGACAAGTAGAACAACGACTAACCACATGATGAACCGTGGCTAACATCTTTGGCCAATAAAAGTGAGCTTGAAGAAGCTCCATTGTTTTTTGAATCCCCACGTGACCAGCTAGACCTCCTCCATGAGCCTCATGAATCAACAAGCTTCTAATTGGACACTTAGGAATGCATAACCGATTTCCCTTAAAAAGAAAGTCATCATGTAAGGAAAATAAGTCATATACTCCATGGACACATTTCTGTATTATTTCAATGAAATCTCCATCCTCCTTGTAGTATGCTTTGATCAAATCAAACCCAAGAACTTTTGCTTCGACAACTCCAAGCAAATTGTGTCTCCTAGATAAGGCATCCGCAACAACATTAGCCTTTCCACTCTTGTATTTAGAGGAAAAGTTAAAGGTTTGCAAGAATTCAACCCATTTAGCATGTCTTGAATTCAACTTCTTTTGACCATGGATGAACCTTAGAGATTCATGGTCCGAATGTAATATGAACGGTTGTGGTCTCAAGTAATGTGACCAATGATCTAGAGCTCGTACCATAGCATAGAACTCTTTATCATAGGTGGAATAGTTCAACTTGCCTTGACTCAACTTTTCACTGAAATAAGCAATTGGACGCCCTTCTTGAATCAAAACTGCTCCAATCCCCTTCCCACTTGCGTCACACTCAACTTCAAATGGCTTGGAAAAATCAGGGAGTGCAAGAATAGGAGTGTTGCACATTTTCTCCTTGACTTCTTCAAAGGCCTTTTGAGCTTGTGTAGTCCATTCAAACGTCCCCTTCTTAGTACACTCAGTTATAGGAGCCATGAGTGTGCTAAAATTCTTGATAAATCTTCTATAGAAAGAAGCTAGGCCATGGAAAGAACGGACCTCCGTGAGTGTTTTTGGACTAGGCCATGATTGAATTGCTTCAACCTTGCAAGGATCCACCTTCACGCCATCACCTGAAACTATGTAACCAAGAAAAGTGACCTCATATAACATAAAATCACATTTTTCAAGTTTTCCATACAATTTTTGAGTTCTTAAAACAGAAAAAACTTGAAACAAATGATCTAAATGTTCATCCTCATTTTTAGAGTAAATAAGGATGTCATCAAGGTACACCACCACGAACTTGCCAAGAAATGGCCTCAACACCTCGTTCATCAATCTCATGAACGTGCTAGGTGCATTGGTCAATCCAAACGGCATCACAAGCCATTCATACAACCCATGCTTTGTCTTGAATGCAGTCTTCCATTCATCACCTTCCCTCATACGAATTTGATGGTAACCACTTCTCAAATCAACTTTTGAGAATACATTTGAACCACTCAATTCGTCCAGCATATCATCCAGTCTTAGAATTGGAAACCTGTACTTGATAGTAATATTGTTAACAGCTCTACTATCAATGCACATACGCCAAGTTCCATCCTTTTTAGGAACCAACAAGGCAGGAACCGCACATGGACTCATAGACTCACGCACATAGCCCATGCCCATCAATTCTTCAATTTGTCTTTGCAACTCCTTAGTTTCTAAAGGGTTACATCTATAGGCAGGTTTATTTGGTAGAGGCGCACCTGGAATGAGATCAATTTGATGCTCAATTCCTCTCAAGGGTGGTAATCCCTTAGGTAACTCATCCGGAAAAACATCCTCAAACTCTTTAATCAGTTTGGCAAGTTTAGGATTTTGACTCACAAATTTTTCATGGATTTCTTTAGAGTACAACATGAATATCTCTTCCTCACCCTCAAACTCCCTCTCAAACTCTTTACAAGACAATAAAGAAATTTGTGGCTTTTGTGGTTGTGAAAACCGTGGGGGTGGTAAAGGGTGCAATTTCTTTTGTTTCCCTTGGTGAGTGATAGTGTAGGTGTTATGGTACCCATCATGGATAGATTTTTTTATCAGATTGCCACGGTCTTCCAAGAAGAATATGACAAGCATCCATTAAAACAACATCACATAATTGACTATCATGATATGAACCAATCGAAAAATTCACCATACATTGCTTTCTAACCCCAGTACTAGCATTAGAATCTAACCAACTCAATTTGTAAGGATGTGGATGATTTGTGGTGGTAAGACCTAGTTTAGATACTAAGGTTTTTGACACAGTATTAGCCTCACTGCCCCCATCAATAATTAAATCACATACCTCGTCACCAACTTTACATTTGGTGATGAAAATGTGTTGTCTTTGTGGCGCCAAAGGTTCCTCCATACGAGCTTGCAAAGCTCTCCTAACCACCAAGTTTGTTTTGTCCCCCATTTCAGGATAGCATTGGTCCTCCTCCTCTTCCTTTTCGTACGGGGTCACCTCCTTCTCTTCTTCAGACTCAAATTCCTCCCAATTGATGCTTTGGGTGGCTATGAGTTTAACCTCTTGCATGGTTAAGGCTCTTGAATTAGGACAATCTTTTTTATAATGTCCTCTACCTCCACACTTGTAACATACAATGTCACTAAGCTTGAAGTCTTTCGTGTTCCTCTTTGGTGGCTCATTAGGCTTGCTAAAAGAAGAACCCTCCTTTGAGTTGAAGGGTGGTTTGCGTACCACTGGAGTAGTAGTAGGCGTTTTCTTCCTTTTCCTTTTAGCATCAAACTTTGTCACAAGTTTGCAAGCTTCCACAAACGTGAGGTTAGTGTAACCATCAAGTTTGTCTTGTAACTCTTGTTCCAACCCAGCTACAAAACGCCCCAGCTTCAGCTCTTCATTTTCAGTCACTTCACATACAATGGCAAGCCTATCAAATTCTTTGATATAGTCTTCCACCGAATCACCATTTTGTTGGAGAGTACTCCATTTCACATACTGATTTTGCTTGTAATTGTGAGGAATGAAACGATCTCTCATTCTTCTCTTCAGCTTTTCCCAAGTGGAAATGTGAGCCTTACCCCTAAGGGTACGCCCTCTTTGTTCTCCTTGCAACCAACTATCACCATAGCCTTTCAACTTGACTTTGGCAATCTTAAAACGTTGAACATCCTCATGAATGTCCTTGTATTCAAAGTACCTTTCCAAGGATTTCTCCCATTCCAAGTACTTCTCTGGATCAAGTGTCCCATCAAAAGAAGGAACGTCCACTTTGAGACTCCTATCCTCCCTCCTAGGTGGAGGGTCTTCACCTTGATCTCTCCTATCTTGCTCGTTCATGAGCCTTGCCATCAAGGCAGCAAGGTTCCCTTGGAGATTGGCATTGGTTTCGGCCAACCTTTCCTGACTAGCAATGGATCGATTAAGAGCTTCCAAAGCTGTCCTCAAGTCTTGATTCTCTCCCATGGTATGTAGGTATTCGACCCCTTTGGAAAATTTAAGAAAATTTTCCCCCTACCTGACGCGCCAAATGATGTGTAAACAAGATGAGAAACCTTGTTACAAGAAATGACAAGTTAAACGATTCAAAGGGTTTTAAAGTTCAAGTGTCAAGTAATCAGTTTAGTTAGGGGAACTCTCACCCTAAGCTAAGGATATAGCAAAGAGGAACTCTCACTCGTTTGCTTGGGATAGTTTAGATGAGGGAACTCTCACCAAATCATAAACTATAAGTCCTAATTTTGGGAACTCTCACCAAAACTAACACTCTTCAAATTCGGATACTCAAATTTGGAAAACAAAGTGAACTAAACTCAAGTCACTTCAATTACAAAAACACACGTTTTTAGGCAAATAATCTTGGATTGTTTTTATTCATTCAAAGTATGCTATTTATAGCATCAATACAACCTTTTCACTTGCCTACTTTGTTGTAGCCAAGCCTAACAACTTGGTTATGGACATTTCATTGGTTCAAGATGTAGCATCATGCGTTGGTGCTATGCATTCTATCATTGGGCAGCAAGATATTCAACCACTTGAATTTCTTGTTGTTCTTATTAATTAGTTCGTTTTACTTCTTTTATGCTTTGAATAAGTTGTAAACTTTAATCTTATTTTAAGTTTGCAAATTAGTTATGTTCTTTAGTTCTTTTAGCTGAACATGTAATGTTACATTCACACAACAAGTACAAGATCAAGATGCATCACAAGAGCAGCCGTTTAAGCTTGTGAAGAAGACCTAAACCGAAACTGATTTGGAGGGATTTTAAGGCTCTAACTTGGATGTTACAATCAGCTTCAATGAGGAGTTACAAGCTTTCAATTGAGCCTTCAAGTGGCCGTTTACTTCAGCTAGCAACAGCTACACTCAAGAGACGTCCAAGTTCATCCTTGTCCACATCCATTCAAGCTTGATTCAAGGCTTGAAATAAGGAAGAGTTACACATCAATTGCTGTTTGAAAATGGGCGTGAAAAGGGGAGCTGTTACGACTCCAAGCTGCTGCTATATGGGCGTGAATCAAGGGGAGGTTACACTTGCTTGTTTCTGATTTTATTTGCTCTTGATGTATCTAGTTAAGCAAGGCTTCTTTTATTAATGTATCTAGGCTACAAAAACTGATTTGTACTTAGTTTGAACGTGTAACAAGTGAGCTAAAAGCCACTTAACTTAGCTTGTACTTAAGATGCTTGTTCACTATAAATAGCAAGCAAATGTGAATGAAAAATCAGATTATTCAAAAACAAACAACTTTGTCTTTATACACGTTTCTTGGATTAGAAACTAACCTGAAATTCTTGGACTTAGAATTTCGTTCCTTTGCTTAGTTAGCTAGTTTAGGCTACTAGTTAGCTTGTGATCTTAGGAATCCAATTCGTTTCTTAGTGGTGTGACTTTATCTAAGAAGCCTTTTGGTTCTTTAGCCTTAACTATCCTTGGTTTAACCCTTGTATGTTTCGAGTGTCACTCCAAATATACAACATTTGGCGCTAGAAGGAGGGGGATCTAGCAAACAATACCCAAACACATACCCCAAACACATACCCAAACACAAACCATGTCCGACATTCCACCCCCTAATTGGCAAGAATATGTCAATAAGGTTGCACAAGAGAAAGAAGATATGGAGCAACGAATGCAATACTTGCAAGGTCAGCTAAGAGACCTTTCTATCAAATTGCGACAACAAAAAGAGGGAGTACCCAATCATAGTGATGAGGAAGTGAGTGAATCTGATTTCAATCACAATGATAAGCCTTATCATGAAAGAGAAAGGTCACGGCCTAACAATGACATCAAGGCTGACATTCCGGAGTATGATGGCAAACTCGATGCTGATGAGTTTGTAGAATGGCTTAGAACGGTGGAAAGAGTGTTTGACTACAAGCAAACACCGGAAGAAAAGAAGGTGAAAATTGTAGCCTTGAAGTTAAGAAAATATGCCTCAACTTGGTGGGCTAGCGTGTGTGCCAAGAGGGAAAGGCAAGACAAGGAGAAAGTAAGATCGTGGATCAAAATGAAAAAGTTGCTTAAACAGAAGTTTCTTCCCACATACTATGTGCAAGAAAACTTTTCCAAGTTCCACAACCTCAAACAAGGTACGAAATCAGTAGAAGAATATGCTAGAGAGTTTGAAGGGTTTGTTATGAAATGTGGAGTGGAGGAAGACGAACCTCAAACATTGGTGCGCTTCTTGGGAGGACTTGACCCTAAGATAGCCAATGTGGCCGAACTACATCCTTACTCTACCCTTGAAGAGCTCATTATCTTAGCACATAAGATTGAGCAGCAACAAAAAGCAAGAGGCAAAAGTGAATCATCACGTTTTGCATCTCAAACCTCATTTCCCCAAAAGAAGCAAATATCCAATTTCTCTCCATTCAAACCCACGTCCAACCAGCCTACTCCTAAACCACCTTCACAAAACACCCAAAATTCCAACCCAAAACCAGCTCCAAGAAGATGTTTTCGGTGTCAAGGCCTTGGACATTTGGCTAGTGATTGTCCAAATAAAAGGATTGTCACTTTGATTGAGCATGAAGAGGAGGACGAATTAGAGCATGAAGTGGACAGCAACCTCGAGGAGAATGATGAGTATGCGTGTCTTGGACCAGACGAGGGAGAATGCTTGGTGGTTCGACGCACACTAAGCAATATGATTGGCCAAGAAGGAAGTTTGCAACGTGAGGCAATCTTTCACACTCGTTGTACCATTGGTGGAAAGGTATGTACCTTGATTATTGATGGAGGTAGTTGCACCAATGTAGCTTCACAAGTAATGATAGACAAACTGAAACTTAAAACCGTCCCTCACCCTAAGCCTTATGTGATTCAATGGCTAAACCATGGTAAAGGAATTCAAGTAACACAACAAGTCTTGTTATCATTTAGCATTGGTAAAACTTATGAGGAAGAATTGTGGTGTGATGTTTTACTTGGTAGACCTTGGTTGTTTGATAGACGTGTGATGCATGATGGGTATAAAAATACATATTCCTTCACCAAGGATGGACGAAAAATACTTCTTACCCCCCTAAACTTCAAAAAACGGACACCCCATTTCCACACCCCCTACTTCCCTTACCACTCTCATAAAATCAGAATTGCATGAGTATAAAACTCACAAACAATTCATTTTAAGCCAACTTGATACTCCTTCCAAACCTTCACAAGAAAAGCCGCATCCTCTCCTCACCCCTCTTCTCAAAACCTTTTCCCATGTTTTCCCGAAGACATTCCCCATGGCTTACCCCCAAAACGTGACATACAACACAAAATTGATCTTGTTCCCGGATCAATGCTCCCAAACAAACCAGCCTATAGAACCACCCCAAAAGAAACCGAAGAGATTAAGCGGCAAGTGGAAGAATTACTATCCAAGGGTCTTATTCGTAAGTCTCTTAGTCCATGTGCTTGTCCTACTTTGATTGTGCCTAAGAAGAATGGAGAATGGAGAATGTGTGTTGATAGTAGGTCAATCAATAAAATCACTATCAAGTACCGGTTTCCTATTCCAAGGTTGAATGATTTGCTTGATGAATTGTGTGGTTCTAAGGTGTTCTCTAAAATTGATTTGAGAAGTGGCTATCATCAAATTCGAATTTTCGAAGGAGATGAATGGAAAACCGCTTTCAAGACAAAGGAGGGCCTCTATGAATGGCTTGTGATGCCATTTGGTTTGTCTAATGCACCATCTACATTTATGCGCCTTATGAATCAGGTTATGCAACCTTTCATGGGTAAATTTGTTGTAGTTTATTTTGATGACATTTTGGTGTATAGTAGGGAGGAAGAAGAGCATTCTATGCATTTGCAACAGGTTTTTGAAGCCCTTGAACGTGAGAAGTTGTATGGTAACTTAGAGAAGTGTCATTTCTTCACTTCCCAAGTTATTTTTCTTGGCTTCAAAGTTTCATCACAAGGCATTGAAGTTGATGAAAAGAAAGTTGCTGCAATTCGTGAGTGGCCTACGCCACAAACCGTTCAACAAGTTCGAAGCTTTCATGGGCTTGCTTCTTTCTATAGAAGATTTGTACGGAACTTTAGCACTCTCATGGCACCTATCACGGAACTAACTAAAAATCAGAAGTTAGTTTGGAATGATAAGGCTCAAAGGGCCTTTGATGAGGTAAAACATCAACTTACTAGTGCACCTATTCTTGCTTTGCCTAACTTTGATGAAGTTTTTGAAGTTGAGTGCGATGCTAGTGGAGTTGGTATTGGTGCTGTTTTGTCACAAGTTGGGCGTCCCCTTGCCTACTTTAGTGAAAAACTCAATGAAGCACAACGGAAGTATAGCACCTATGATAAGGAGTTCTTTGCTCTTGTTCGTGCTTTGGACCATTGGAGACATTACCTCATTTCCAAGGAGTTCATCCTTCATTCTGATCATGAAGCTCTCAAGTATCTTCAAAGCCAACAAAAACTCCAACCTCGCCATGCCAAATGGGTGGAGTATTTGCAAGCTTTTCATTTCGTGATCAAGCATAGGAGAGGCGCCATGAACAAAGGGGCTGATGCGCTTTCAAGAAGATACACACTCTTGAACTCGTTCAAAGCAAGGGTGATTAGTGTTGATGATGTAAAAGCAAGTTACCACAATGATCATGACTTTGGTGATTTGTTTTTAAAATGTTCTAATCATGCTTACAAAGATTATTACATTTTAGATGGCTATTTGTTCAAAGGAAACAGGTTGTGCATTCCAAGATCAAGCCTAAGAGAATCTCTTATCAAAGAGTTTCATGAAGGAGGAATGGCGGGACATTTTGGCATAGAGAAGACTACCCTTCTTGTCCAAGAATACTTTCATTGGCCTAGATTGGTCCGTGATGTGGAGTTCATTGTGAAGAGATGCGTGACATGTCAAAAGGCCAAGAGTCATAGTCTACCTCAAGGCTATCTTTTGCCCTTACCTATTCCGCAAGCACCATGGGAGGATATTAGTCTTGATTTCGTTGTGGGACTTCCTATCACCCAACGAAAGAAAGATTCTATAATGGTTGTTGTTGATCGATTTTCTAAAATGGCTCATTTTATTGCTTGTCATACAACTTATGATGCTACTCATGTTGCTAACTTGTTTTTCAATGAGATTGTTCGTTTACATGGTGTACCTAAATCCATGGTGAGTGATCGTGATCCAAAATTTCTAAGTCATTTTTGGCTTACATTATGGAGGAAGATGGGCACGAAATTGAACTTTAGCACTTCAAGTCATCCTCAAACAGATGGCCAAACCGAAGTGACTAATAGAACTTTGGGATCCTTGTTGCGTTCTTTGGCTACTAAACGTCCCAAGCAATGGGAAGAGATGCTTCCTCATGCGGAGTTTGCTTACAATCGTGTGCCTAGCAAGACAACAGGTTTGAGTCCTTTTGAAGTGGTGTATGGATTCAATCCGTGCACTCCTATTGACCTCACTCCCATTCCCTCACCAAGCAAGTTCAGCAAAGATGCCGAGGTGCGTGCAAACGAAATCAAGTCTATGCATGAGCAAGTTCGTTCCAAAATTGAACAAGCTAATGCAAAGACTAAGGCATACTATGACAAGAAACGAAAGGAGGTCCATTTTCAGCCCGGTGACTTAGTTTGGATTCATCTTCGAAAGGAAAGATTTCCTTCCAAAAGACGGTCCAAGGTTAGTCCTCGTAGTGATGGTCCATTTGCCATTGTTGAAAAGGTGAATGATAATGCTTACAAGGTTGAGTTGCCCGGAGATTATGGTGTTTCTAGCACCTTTAATGTGGCTGATTTGTCACCTTATTATGATGAGTTTGAAGAGTTGCCGAGTTTGAGGGCAAACTCTTTTCAAGAAGGGGGGAATGTTGTAGCCAAGCCTAACAACTTGGTTATGGACATTTCATTGGTTCAAGATGTAGCATCATGCGTTGGTGCTATGCATTCTATCATTGGGCAGCAAGATATTCAACCACTTGAATTTCTTGTTGTTCTTATTAATTAGTTCGTTTTACTTCTTTTATGCTTTGAATAAGTTGTAAACTTTAATCTTATTTTAAGTTTGCAAATTAGTTATGTTCTTTAGTTCTTTTAGCTGAACATGTAATGTTACATTCACACAACAAGTACAAGATCAAGATGCATCACAAGAGCAGCCGTTTAAGCTTGTGAAGAAGACCTAAAACCGAAACTGATTTGGAGGGATTTTAAGGCTCTAACTTGGATGTTACAATCAGCTTCAATGAGGAGTTACAAGCTTTCAATTGAGCCTTCAAGTGGCCGTTTACTTCAGCTAGCAACAGCTACACTCAAGAGACGTCCAAGTTCATCCTTGTCCACATCCATTCAAGCTTGATTCAAGGCTTGAAATAAGGAAGAGTTACACATCAATTGCTGTTTGAAAATGGGCGTGAAAAGGGGAGCTGTTACGACTCCAAGCTGCTGCTATATGGGCGTGAATCAAGGGGAGGTTACACTTGCTTGTTTCTGATTTTATTTGCTCTTGATGTATCTAGTTAAGCAAGGCTTCTTTTATTAATGTATCTAGGCTACAAAAACTGATTTGTACTTAGTTTGAACGTGTAACAAGTGAGCTAAAAGCCACTTAACTTAGCTTGTACTTAAGATGCTTGTTCACTATAAATAGCAAGCAAATGTGAATGAAAAATCAGATTATTCAAAAACAAACAACTTTGTCTTTATACACGTTTCTTGGATTAGAAACTAACCTGAAATTCTTGGACTTAGAATTTCGTTCCTTTGCTTAGTTAGCTAGTTTAGGCTACTAGTTAGCTTGTGATCTTAGGAATCCAATTCGTTTCTTAGTGGTGTGACTTTATCTAAGAAGCCTTTTGGTTCTTTAGCCTTAACTATCCTTGGTTTAACCCTTGTATGTTTCGAGTGTCACTCCAAATATACAACATACTTTAATTAACAAAATAAAATAGACAAAAGTAAATTAACTAAGGGAATGAGTGGAGAATACACGTCCCACTTAACCCCTTTTACAAACAAGATTAAACGTAATTAAAAGAACTAAAGACTAGGCTTGAAACAAGGGAAGATGATCAGCCAAACAGCATCCAAAGAGCATCTTCAATTACACGCCCAAAACAGCCATATGCAAGCTTGTGTAACCCCCCATTTTAATGCCTTGATTCACGCCTCTTTATTCTTCATAACCCCCAAATAATGAGGTGCAATGTTCAGCCAACAAACTCCATAATTCACGCCCAACAAGTGCCATGAATCACGCCTCTTCAATCAGCTTGTAACCGTTGCACTTGGAGCTTGGAAAACCGTCACTTGCTAGATACTTTCTACAAGGTTAATTACACTAAGTGAAGTGTAACCACTTGTAAAATGTTTCGGACCAAAACCGTGCAAAAGAGTAAGGAATGAATTGGATAGAAACAACTCCTTTGCATTGCTTTGAACTTGGACCTCACCTTGATCACAATCATTAGAACTTTGACCATATTGGTCAACAAAGCTAATTGAATCAAATGAAAGTCAAACACATTCAAACAGAGCTAATTGAATCAAATGAAAGTACAACACATTCAAATAGAGCTTTTTGAATCAAATGAAAGTCAAATGCATTTAACAAAGCTAATTGAATCAAAAGAAAGTCAAAAACATATAAAAAAATCTAATTAAATCAAATAAAAGTTAAACACATTCAAACAAAGCTAATTAAATCCAATCAATGTCAAACAAATTCAAACAAAGCTATTTGAATTAAATGAAAGTCAAATGCATTCTATAAAGCTAATTGAATCAAATGAAAGTCAAACACATTCAAACAAAGCTAATTGAATCAAATGTAAGTCAGTCACATTCAAGCAAAGCTTTTTGAATCAAATGAAAGTCAAATGCATTCAACAAAGCTAATTGAATCAAATGAAAGTCAAAAACATCTAAAAAAGTCTAATTAAATCAAATGAAAGTCAAACATGTTCAGACAAAGATATTTGAATCAAATGAAAGTCAAATGCATTCTACAAATCTAATTCACTCAAATGAAAGTAAAAAACATCTAAAAAATTCAAATTAAATCAATAAAAGGTCTAACATATTCAAACAAAACTATTTGAATCAAATGAAAGTAAAATGCATTCAACAAAGCTAATTAAATCAAATGTAAGACAAACACATTCAAACGGAGCTAATTGAATCAAATGAAAGTCAAATGCATTCAACAAAGCTAATTAAATCAAATGAAAGTCAAAAACATCTAAAAAACCTAATTAAATCAAATGAAAGTCAAACACATTCAAACAAAGCTATTTGTGTCAAATGAAAGTCAAATGCATTCTACAAAGCTAATTGAATCAAATGGAAGTAAAAAAACATTCGAACAAAGCCAATTGAATACAATGAAAGTCAAACACATTCAAACAAAGCTTTTTGAATCAAATGAAAGTCAAATGCATTCAACAAAGGTAATTGAATCAAATGAATGTCAAAAACATCTAAAAAAATCTAATTAAATCAAATGAAAGTCAAACACATTCAAAAAAAGCTAATTAAATCAAATGAAAGTCAAACACATTCAAACAAAGCTATTTGAATTAAATGAAAGTAAAATGCAATCTACAAAGCTAATTGAATCAAATGAAAGTTAAACACATTCAAACAAACCTAATTGAATCGAATGAACGTCAAACACATTCAAACAGAGCTAATTGAATCAAATTAAAGTCAAACACATTCAAACAAAGCTTTTTGAATCAAATGAAAGTCAAATGCATTTAACAAAGCTAATTGAATCAAATGAAAGTCAAACACATTCAAACAGAGCTAATTGAATCAAATGAAAGTCAAACACATTCAAATAGAGCTTTTTGAATCAAATGAATGTCAAATGCAATCTACAAAGCTAATTGAATCAAATGAAAGTCAAACACATTAAAACAAAGCTAATTGAATCAAATGTAAGTCAAACACATTCAAACAGAGCTTTTTGAATCAAATAAAACTCAAATGCATTCAACAAAGCTAATTGAATCAAACAAAAGTAAAAAAACATCTAAAAAAAACCTAATTAAATCAAAAGAAAGTCAAACACATTCAGACAAACCTATTTGAATCAAATGAAAGTCAAATGTATTCTACAAATCTAATTGAATCAAATGAATGTAAAAAACATCTAAAAAATTCAAATTAAATCAATAAAAGGTTAAACACATTCAAACAAAACTATATGAATCAAATGAAAGTCAAAAGCATTCTATAAAGCTAGTTGAATCAAATGAAAGTCAAACACTTTCAAACAAAGCTAATTGAATCAAATCAAAGTAAAACACATTTAAACAAACCAAATTGAATCAAATGAAAGTCAAACACATTCAAACAGAGCTAATTGAATCAAATGAAAGTCAAACACATTCAAAAAGAGCTTTTTGAATCAAATGAAGTTCAAATGCAATCTACAAAGCTAATTGAATCAAATGAAAGTCTAACGAATTCAAACAAAACAAATTGAATCAAATGAAAGTCAAAAACATTAAAAAAAACCTAATTTAATCAAATGAAAGTCAAACACATTCTAACAAAGCTTTTTGAATCAAATGAAAGTGAAATGCATTCTACAAAGTTAATTGAATCAAATGAAAGTCAAAAACATTCGAAACAAAGCCAATTGAATCAAATGAAAGTCAAGCACATTCAAACAAAGCTATTTAAATTAAATGAAAGTCAAATTCATTCAACAAAGCTAATTGAATCAGATGAAAGTCAAACACATTCAAACAACGCTAATTAAATCAAAAGAAAGTCAAACACATTCAAACAAACTTAATTGAATCAAATGAAAGTTAAACACATTCAAAAAGAGCTAATTGAATAAAATGAAAGTCAAACATATTCAAAAAGAGCTTTTTGAATCAAATGAAGGTCAAATGCATTTAAAAAAGCTAATTGAATCAAATGAAAGTCAAACACATTCAAACAAAGCTAATTGAATCAAATGTAAGTCAAACACATTCAAACAGAGCTTTTTGAATCAAATGAAAGTCAAATGCATTCAACAAAGCTAATTGAATCAAATGAAAGTCAAAAACATCAAAAAAACCCTAATTAAATCAAATGAAAGTCAAACACATTCAAACAAAGCTATTTGTATCAAATGAAAGTCAAATGCATTCTACAAAGCTAATTGAATCAAATGAAAATCGAAAACATTCGAACAAAGCCAATTGAATAAAATGAAAGTCAAACACATTCAAACAAAGCTTTTTGAATCAAATGAAAGTCAAATGCATTTAACAAAGCTAATTGAATCAAATGAAAGACAAATACATCTAAAAAAATCTAATTAAATCAAATGAAAGTCAAACACATTCAAACAAAGCTAATTAAATCAAATGAAAGTCAAACACACTCAAACAAAGCTATTTGTATCAAATGAAAGTCAAATGCATTCTAAAAAGCTAATTGAATCAAATGGAAGTAAAAAACATTCGAACAATGCCAATTGAATCTAATGAAAGTCAAACACATTCAAACAAAGCTTTTTGAATCAAATGAAAGTCAAATGCATTCAACAAAGCTAATTGAATCTAATGAAAGTAAAAAACATCTAAAAAAAATCTAATTAAATCAAATGAAAGTCAAACACATTCAAAAAAAGCTAATTAAATCAAATGAAAGTCAAACACATTCAAACAAAGCTATTTGAACTAAACGAAAGTAAAATGCAATCTACAAAGCTAATTGAATCAAATGATAGTTAAACACATTCAAACAAACCTAATAGAATCGAATGAACGTCAAACACATTCAAACAGAGCTAATTGAATCAAATGAAAGTCAAACACATTCAAACAAAGCTTTTTGAATCAAATGAAAGTCAAATGCATTTAAGAACGCTAATTGAATCAAATGAAAGTCAAACACATTCAAACAGAGCTAATTGAAGCAAATGAAAGTCAAACACATTCAAATAGAGCTTTTTGAATCAAATGAAGGTGAAATGCAATCTACAAAGCTAATTGAATCAAATGAAAGTCAAACACATTAAAACAAAGCTAATTGAATCAAATGTAAGTCAAACACATTCAAACAGATCTTTTTGAATCAAATAAAACTCAAATGCATTCAACAAAGCTAATTGAATCAAACAAAAGTCAAAAACATCTAAAAAAATCTAATTAAATCAAATGAAAGTCAAACACATTCAGACAAACCTATTTGAATCAAATGAAAGTCAAATGTATTCTACAAATCTAATTGAATCAAATGAAAGTAAAAACATCTAAAAAAGTTCAAATGTAATCAATAAAAGGTCAAACACATTCAAACAAAACTATTTGAATCAAATGAAAGTCAAACACAGTCAAACAAAGCTAATTGAATCAAATCAAAGTAAAACACATTCAAACAAACCTAATAGAATAAAATGAAAGTCAAAGACATTCAAACAGAGCTAATTGAATGAAATGAAAGTCAAAACACATTCAAAAAGTGCTTTTTGAATCAAATGAAGGTCAAATGCAATCTACAAAATCTACAAAGCTAATTGAATCAAATGAAACTCAAACACATTCAAACAAAACTAATTGAATCAAATGAAAGTCAAAAACATTAAAAAAAACCTAATTAAATCAAATGAAAGTCAATTGCATTCTACAAAGTTAATTGAATCAAATGAAAGTAAAAAACATTCGAACAAAGCCAATTGAATCAAATGAAAGTCAAGCACATTCAAACAAAGCTATTTAAATCAAATGAAAGTCAAATTCATTCAACAAAGCTAATTGAATTAGATGAAAGTCAAACACATTCAAACAACGCTAATTAAATCAAAAGAAAGTCAAACACATTCAAACAAACCTAATTAAATCAAATGAAAGTCAAACACATTCAAACAGAGCTAATTGAATAAAATGAAAGTCAAACACATTCAAAAAGAGCTTTTTGAATCAAATGAAGGTCAAATGCATTTAAGAAAGCTAATTGAATCAAATGAAAGTCAAACACATTCAAACAAAGTTAATTGAATCAAATGTAAGTTAAACACATTCCAACAGAGCTTTTTGAATCAAATGAAAGTCAAATGCATTCAACAAAGCTAATTAAATCAAATGAAAGTAAAAAACATCTAAAAAACCTAATTCAATCAAATGAAAGTCAAACACATTCAAACAAAGCTATTTGTATCAAATGAAAGTCAAATGCATTCTATAAATCTAATTGAATCAAATGAAAGTCAAACACATTCAAACAAAGCTAATTGAATCAAATGTAAGTCAGTCACATTCAAGCAGAGCTTTTTGAATCAAATGAAAGTCAAATGCATTCAACAAAGCTCATTGAATCAAATGAAAGTCAAAAACATCTAAAAAATCTAATTAAATCAAATGAAAGTCAAACACATTCAGACAAACCTATTTGAATCAAATGAAAGTCAAATGTATTCTACAAATCTAATTCAATCAAATGAAAGTAAAAACATCTAAAAAATTCAAATAAAATCAATAAAAGGTCAAACACATTCAAACAAAACTATTTGAATCAAATGAAAGTCAAACACAGTCAAACAAAGCTAAATGAATCAAATCAAAGTAAAACACATTCAAACAAACTTAATTGAATAAAATGAAAGTCAAAGACATTCAAACAGAGCTAATTGAATTAAATGAAAGTCAAAACACATTCAAAAAGTTATTTTTGAATCAAATGAAAGTCAAATGCAATCTACAAAATCTGCAAAGCTAATTGAATCAAATGAAAGTCAAACACAGTCAAACAAAGCTAAATGAATCAAATCAAAGTAAAACACATTCAAACAAACTTAATTGAATAAAATGAAAGTCAAAGACATTCAAACAGAGCTAATTGAATTAAATGAAAGTCAAAACACATTCAAAAAGTTCTTTTTGAATCAAATGAAAGTCAAATGCAATCTACAAAATCTACAAAGCTAATTGAATCAAATGAAAGTCAAACACATTCAAACAAAACTAATTGAATCAAATGAAAGTCAAAAACATTAAAAAAAACCTAATTAAATCAAATGAAAGTCAAATGCATTCTACAAAGTTAATTGAATCAAATGAAAGTCAAAAACATTCGAACAAAGCCAATTGAATCAAATGAAAGTCAAGCACATTCAAACAAAGCTATTTAAATCAAATGAAAGTCAAATTCATTCAACAAAACTAATTGAATTAGATGAAGGTCAAACACATTCAAACAACGCTAATTAAATCAAAAGAATGTCAAACACATTCAAACAAACCTAATTGAATCAAATGAAAGTCAAACACATTCAAACAGAGCTAATTGAATAAAATGAAAGTCAAACACATTCAAAAAGAGCTTTTTGAATCAAATGAAGGTCAAATGCATTTAAGAAAGCTAATTGAATCAAATGAAAATCAAACACATTCAAACAAAGTTAATTGAATCAAATGTAAGTCAAACACATTCCAACAGATTTTTTGAATCAAATGAAAGTCAAATGCATTCAACAAAGCTAATTAAATCAAAAGAAAGTCAAAAACATCTAAAAAACCTAATTAAATCAAATGAAAGTCAAACACATTCAAACAAAGCTATGTGTATCAAATGAAAGTCAAATGCATTCAACAAAGCTAATTGAATCAAATGAAAGTCAAAAAACATCTAAAAAAATCTAATTAAATCAAATGAAAGTCAAACATATTCAAAAAAAGCTAATTAAATCAAATGAAAGTCAAATACATTCAAACAAAGCTATTTGAACTAAATGAAAGTAAAATGCAATCTACAAAGCTAATTGAATCAAATGAAAGTTAAACACATTCAAACAAACCTAATAGAATCGAATGAAAGTCAAACACATTCAAACAGAGCTAATTGAATCAAATGAAAGTCAAACACATTCAAACAAAGCTTTTTGAATCAAATGAAAGTCAAATGCATTTAACAAAGCTAATTGAATCAAATGAAAGTCAAACACATTCAAACTGAGCTAATTGAATCAAATGAAAGTCAAACACATTCAAATAGATTTTTTTGAATCAAATGAAGGTCAAATGCAATCTACAAAGCTAATTGAATCAAAAGAAAGTCAAACACATTAAAACAAAGCTAATTGAATCAAATGTAAGTCAAACACATTCAAACAGAGCTTTTTGAATCAAATAAAACTCAAAAGCATTCAACAAAGCTAATTGAATCAAACAAAAGTCAAAAACATCTAAAAAAATCTAATTAAATCAAAAGAAAGTCAAACACATTCAGACAAACCTATTTGAATCAAATGAAAGTCAAATGTATTCTACAAATCTAATTGAATCAAATGAAAGTAAAAACATCTTAAAAATTCAAATTAAATCAATAAAAGGTCAAACACATTCAAACAAAGCTAATTGAATCAAATCAAAGTAAAACACATTCAAACAAACAAAATTGAATAAAATGAAAGTCAAATACATTCAAACCGAGCTAATTGAATTAAATGAAAGTCAAAACACATTCAAAAAGAGCTTTTTGAATCAAATGAAGGTCAAATGCAATCTACAAAATCTACAAAGCTAATTGAATCAAATGAAAGTCAAACACATTCAAACAAAACAAATTGAATCAAATGAAAGTCAAAAACATTAAAAAAAAACCTAATTAAATCAAATGAAAGTCAAACACTTTCTAACAAAGCTTTTTGAATCAAATGAAAGTCAAATGCATTCTACAAAGCAAATTGAATCAAATGAAAGAGTAAAACATTCGAACAAAGCCAATTGAATCAAATGAAAGTCAAACACATTCTAACAAAGCTTTTTGAATCAAATGAAAGTCAAATTCATTCAACAAAGCTAATTGAATTAGATGAAAGTCAAACACATTCAAACAACGCTAATTAAATCAAAAGAAAGTCAAACACATTCAAACAAACCTAATTGAATCAAATGAAAGTCAAACACATTCAAACAGAGCTAATTGAATAAAATGAAAGTCAAACACATTCAAAAAGAGCTTTTTGAATCAAATGAAGGTCAAATGCTTCTAAAAAAATCTAATTAAATCAAATGAAAGTCAAACACATTTAAAAAAAGCTAATTAAATCAAAAGAAAGTCAAACACATTCAAAAAAAGCTATTTGAACTAAATGAAAGTAAAATGCAATCTACAAAGCTAATTGAATCAAATGAAAGATAAACACATTCAAGCAAACCTAATAGAATCAAATGAAAGTCAAACACATTCAAACAGAGCTAATTAAATCAAATGAAAGTCGAACACATTCAAACAAAGCTTTTTGAATCAAATGAAAGTCAAATGCATATAACAAAGCTAATTGAATCAAATGAAAGTCAAAAACATCTAAAAAAAATCCAATAAAATTAAATAAAAGTCAAACACAAATCTAAAAAAACCTAATTAAATCAAATGAAAGTCAAACAAATTCAAACAAAGCTATTTGAATTAAATGAAAGACAAATGCATTCTACAAAGCTAATTGAATCAAATGAAAGTCAAACACATTCAAACAAAGCTAATTGAATCAAATGTAAGTCAAACACATTCAAACAAAGCTTTTTGAATCAAATGAAAGTCAAATGCATTCAACAAAGCTAATTGAATCAAATGAAAGTCAAAAACATCTAAAAAACCTAATTAAATCATATGAAAGTAAAACACATTCAAACAAAGCTATTTGTATCAAATGAAAGTCAAATGCATTCTACAAAGCTAAATCAATCAAATGAAAGTAAAAAACATTCCAACAAAGCTAATTGAATCAAATGAAAGTCAAACACATTCAAACAAACCTAATTGAATCAAATGAAAGTCAAACACATTCAAACAGAGCTAATTGAATCATATGAAAGTCAAACACATTCAAAAAGAGCTTTTTGAATCAAATGAAGGTCAAATGCAATCTGCAAAGCTAATCAAATTAAATGAAAGTCAAACACATTCAAACAAAACTAATTGAATCAAATGAAATTCAAAAACATCTAAAAAAACCTAATTAAATAAAATGAAAGTCAAACACATTCAAACAAAGCTATATGAATCAAATGAAAGTCAAACGCATTCTACAAAGCTAATTGAATCAAATGGAAGTAAAAAAACATTCGAACAAAGCCAATTGAATCCAATGAAAGTCAAAACACATTCAAACAAAGCTTTTTGAATCAAATGAAAGTCAAATGCATTCAACAAAGCTAATTGAATCAAATGAAAGTAAAAAAATTCTAAAAAAATCTAATTAAATCAAATGAAAGTCAAACACATTAAAAAAAAGCTAATAAAATCAAATGAAAGTCAAACACATTCAAAAAAAGCTATTTGAACTTAATGAAAGTAAAATGCAATCTACAAAGCTAATTGAATCAAATGAAAGTTAAACACATTCAAGCAAACCTAATAGAATCAAATGAAAGTCAAACACATTCAAACAGAGCTAATTGAATCAAATGAAAGTCAAACACATTCAAACAAAGCTTTTTGGATCAAATGAAAGTCAAATGCATTTAACAAAGCTAATTGAATCAAATGAAAGTCAAAAACATCTAAAAAAATATAAGTAAATCAAATAAAAGTCAAACACATTCAAACAAAGCTAATTAAATCAAATCAAAGTCAAACAAATTCAAACAAAGCAATTTGAATTAAATGAAAGTCAAATGCATTCTACAAAGCTAATTAAATCAAATGAAAGTCAAACACATTCAAACAAAGCTAATTGAATCAAATGTAAGTCAGACACATTCAAGCAGAGCTTTTTGAATCAAATTAAAGTCAAATGCATTCAACAAAGCTAATTGAATCAAATGAAAGTCAAACACATTCAAACAAAACTAATTGAATCAAATGAAAGTCAAAAACATTAAAAAAAACCTAATTAAATCAAATGAAAGTCAAACACATTCTAACAAAGCTTTTTGAATCAAATGAAAGTCAAATGCATTCTACAAAATTAATTGAATCAAATGAAAGTCAAAAACATTCGAACAAAACCAATTGAATCAAATGAAAGTCAAGCACATTCAAACAAAGCTATTTTAATCAAATGAAAGTCAAATTCATTCAACAAAGCTAATTGAATCAAACAAAAGTCAAAAACATCTAAAAAAATCTAATTAAATCAAAAAAAAGTCAAACACATTCAGACAAACCTATTTGAATCTAATGAAAGTTAAATGTATTCTACAAATCTAATTGAATCAAATGAATGTAAAACATCTAAAAAATTCAAATTAAATCAATAAAAGGTTAAACACATTCAAACAAAACTATATGAATCAAATGAAAGTCAAACACTTTCAAACAAAGCTAATTGAATCAAATCAAAGTAAAACACATTCAAACAAACCAAATTGAATCAAATGAAAGTCAAACACATTCAAACAAAGCTAATTGAATCAAATGAAACTAAAACACATTCAAAAAGAGCTTTTTGAATCAAATGAAGTTCAAATGCAATCTACAAAGCTAATTGAATCAAATGAAAGTCTAACGAATTCAAACAAAACAAATTGAATCAAATGAAAGTCACAAACATTAAAAAAAACCTAATTAAATTAAATGAAAGTCAAACACATTCTAACAAAGCTTTTTGAATCAAATGAAAGTCAAATGCATTCTACAAAGTTAATTGAATCAAATGAAAGTCAAAAACATTCGAACAAAGCCAATTGAATCAAATGAAAGTCAAGCACATTCAAACAAAGCTATTTAAATCAAACGAAAGTCAAATTCATTCAACAAAGCTAATTGAATCAAACTAAAGTCAAAAACATCTAAAAGAATCTAATTAAATAAAAAAAAAGTCAAACACATTCAGACAAACCTATTTGAATCAAATGAAAGTCAAATGTATTCCACAAATCTAATTGAATCAAATCAATGTAAAAACATCTCAAAAATTCAAATTAAATCAATAAAAGGTTAAACACATTCAAAAAAAACTATATGAATCAAATGAAAGTCAAACACTTTCAAACAAAGCTAAATGAATCAAATCAAAGTAAAACACATTCAAACAAACCAAATTGAATCAAATGAAATTCAAACACATTCAAACAAAGCTAATTGGATCAAATGTAAGTCAAACACATTCAAAAAGAGCTTTTTGAATCAAATTAAGTTCAAATGCAATCTACAAAGCTAATTGAATCAAATGAAAGTCTAACGAATTCAAACAAAACAAATTGAATCAAATGAAAGTAAAAAACATTAAAAAAACCTAATTAAATCAAATGAAAGTCAAACACATTCTAACAAAGCTTTTTGAATCAAATGAAAGTCAAATGCATTCTACAAAGTTAATTGAATCAAATGAAAGTCAAAAACATTCGAACAAAGCCAATTGAATCAAATGAAAGTCAAGCACATTCAAACAAAGCTATTTAAATCAAATGAAAGTCAAATTCATTCAACAAAGCTAATTGAATCAGATGAAAGTCAAACACATTCAAACAACGCTAATTAAATCAAAAGAAAGTCAAACACATTCAAACAAACCTAATTGAATCAAATGAAAGTTAAACACATTCAAAAAGAGCTAATTGAATAAAATGAAAGTCAAACACATTCAAAAAGAGCTTTTTGAATCAAATGAAGGTGAAATGCATTTAAGAAAGCTAATTGAATCAAATGAAAGTCAAACACATTCAAACAAAGCTAATTGAATCAAATGTAAGTCAAACACATTCAAACAGAGCTTTTTGAATCAAATGAAAGTCAAATGCATTCAACAAAGCTAATTGAATCAAATGAAAGTCAAAAACATCAAAAAAAACCTAATTAAATCAAATGAAAGTCAAACACATTCAAACAAAGCTATTTGTATCAAATGAAAGTCAAATGTATTCTACAAAGCTAATTGAATCAAATGAAAATCGAAAACATTCGAACAAAGCCAATTGAATCAAATGAAAGTCAAACACATTCAAACAAAGCTTTTTGAATCAAATGAAAGTCAAATGCATTTAATAAAGCTAATTGAATCAAATGAAAGACAAATACATCTAAAAAAATCTAATTAAATCAAATGAAAGTCAAACACATTCAAACAAAGCTAATTAAATCAAATGAAAGTCAAACACACTCAAACAAAGCTATTTGTATCAAATGAAAGTCAAATGCATTCTACAAAGCTAATTGAATCAAATGGAAGTAAAAAACATTCGAACAAAGCCAATTGAATCCAATGAAAGTCAAACACATTCAAACAAAGCTTTTTGAATCAAATGAAAGTCAAATGCATTCAACAAAGCTAATTGAATCTAATGAAAGTCAAAACATCTAAAAAAATCTAATTAAATCAAATGAAAGTCAAACACATTAAAAAAAAGCTAATTAAATCAAATGAAAGTCAAACACATTCAAACAAAGCTATTTGAACTAAATGAAAGTAAAATGCAATCTACAAAGCTAATTGAATCAAATGATAGTTAAACACATTCAAACAAACCTAATAGAATCGAATGAACGTCAAACACATTCAAACAGAGCTAATTGAATCAAATGAAAGTCAAACACATTCAAACAAAGCTTTTTGAATCAAATGAAAGTCAAATGCATTTAACAAAGCTAATTGAATCAAATGAAAGTCAAACACATTCAAACAGAGCTAATTGAATCAAATGAAAGTCAAACACATTCAAATAGAGCTTTTTGAATCAAATGAAGGTGAAATGCAATCTACAAAGCTAATTGAATCAAATGAAAGTCAAACACATTAAAACAAAGCTAATTGAATCAAATGTAAGTCAAACACATTCAAACAGAGCTTTTTGAATCAAATAAAACACAAATGCATTCAACAAAGCTAATTGAATCAAACAAAAGTCAAAAACATCTAAAAAATCTAATTAAATCAAATGAAAGTCAAACACATTCACACAAACCTATTTGAATCAAATAAAAGTCTAATGTATTCTACAAATCTAATTGAATCAAATGAAAGTAAAAGCATCTAAAAAAGTTCAAACGAAATCAATAAAAGGTCAAACACATTCAAACAAAAACTATTTGAATCAAATGAAAGTCAAACACAGTCAAACAAAGCTAATTGAATCAAATCAAAGTAAAACACATTCAAACAAACCTAATTGAATAAAATGAAAGTCAAAGACATTCAAACAGAGCTAATTGAATTAAATGAAAGTCAAAACACATTCAAAAAGTGCTTTTTGAATCAAATGAAGGTCAAATGCAATCTACAAAATCTACAAAGCTAATTGAATCAAATGAAAGTCAAACACATTCAAACAAAACTAATTGAATCAAATGAAAGTCAAAAACATTAAAAAAAACCTAATTAAATCAAATGAAAGTCAAATGCATTCTACAAAGTTAATTGAATCAAATGAAAGTAAAAAACATTCGAACAAAGCCAATTGAATCAAATGAAAGTCAAGCACATTCAAACAAAGCTATTTAAATCAAATGAAAGTCAAATTCATTCAACAAAGCTAATTGAATTAGATGAAAGTCAAACACATTCAAACAACGCTAATTAAATCAAAAGAAAGTCAAACACATTCAAACAAACCTAATTGAATCAAATGAAAGTCAAACACATTCAAACAGAGCTAATTGAATAAAATGAAAGTCAAACACATTCAAAAAGAGCTTTTTGAATCAAATGAAGGTCAAATGCATTTAAGAAAGCTAATTGAATCAAATGAAAGTCAAACACATTCAAACAAAGTTAATTGAATCAAATGTAAGTCAAACACATTCCAACAGAGCTTTTTGAATCAAGTGAAAGTCAAATGCATTCAACAAAGCTAATTAAATCAAATGAAAGTAAAAAACATCTAAAAAACCTAATTCAATCAAATGAAAGTCAAACACATTCAAACAAAGCTATTTGTATCAAATGAAAGTCAAATGCATTCTGCAAAGCTAATTGAATCAAATGGAAGTAAAAAACATTCGAACAAAGCCAATTGAATCCAATGAAAGTCAAACACATTCAAACAAAGCTTTTTGAATCAAATGAAAGTCAAATGCATTCAACAAAGCTAATTGAATCAAATGAAAGTCAAAAACGTCTAAAAAAATCTAATTAAATCAAATGAAAGTTAAACATATTCTAAAAAAGCTAATTAAATCAAATGAAAGTCAAATACATTCAAACAAAGCTATTTGAACTAAATGAAAGTAAAATGCAATCTACAAAGCTAATTGAATCAAATGAAAGTTAAACACATTCAAACAAACCTAATAGAATCGAATGAAAGTCAAACACATTCAAACAGAGCTAATTGAATCAAATGAAAGTCAAACACATTCAAACAAAGCTTTTTGAATCAAATGAAAGTCAAATGCATTTAACAAAGCTAATTGAATCAAATGAAAGTCAAACACATTCAAATTGAGCTAATTGAATCAAATGAAAGTCAAACACATTCAAATAGAGCTTTTTGAATCAAATGAAGGTCAAATGCAATCTACAAAGCTAATTGAATCAAAAGAAAGTCAAACACATTAAAACAAAGCTAATTGAATCAATTGTAAGTCAAACACATTCATACAGAGCTTTTTGAATCAAATAAAACTCAAATGCATTCAACAAAGCTAATTGAATCAAACAAAAGTCGAAAACATCTAAAAAAATCTAATTAAATCAAAAGAAAGTCAAACACATTCAGACAAACCTATTTGAATCAAATGAAAGTCAAATGTATTCTACAAATCTAATTGAATCAAATGAAAGTAAAAACATCTTAAAAATTCAAATTAAATCAATAAAAGGTCAAACACATTCAAACTAAGCTAATTGAATCAAATCAAAGTAAAACACATTCAAACAAACCAAATTGAATAAAATGAAAGTCAAAGACATTCAAACAGAGCTAATTGAATTAAATGAAAGTCAAAACACATTCAAAAAGAGCTTTTTGAATCAAATGAAGGTCAAATGCAATCTACAAAATCTACAAAGCTAATTGAATCAAATGAAAGTCAAACACATTCAAACAAAACAAATTGAATCAAATGAAAGTCAAAAACATTAAAAAAAAACCTAATTAAATCAAATGAAAGTCAAACACATTCTAACAAAGCTTTTTGAATCAAATGAAAGTCAAATGCATTCTACAAAGCTAATTGAATCAAATGAAAGTCTAAAACATTCGAACAAAGCCAATTGAATCAAATGAAAGTCAAACACATTCTAACAAAGCTTTTTGAATCAAATGAAAGTCAAACACATTCAAACAAAGCTAATAGAATCAAATGAAAGTCAAACACATTCAAAAAGAGCTTTTTGAATCAAATAAAGGTCAAATGCATTTAAGAAAGCTAATTGAATCAAATGAAAGTCAAACACATTCAAACAAAGTTAATTGAATCAAATGTAAGTCAAACACATTCCAACAAAGCTTTTTGAATCAAGTGAAAGTCAAATGCATTCAACAAAGCTAATTAAATCAAATGAAAGTAAAAAACATCTAAAAAACCTAATTCAATCAAATGAAAGTCAAACACATTCAAACAAAGCTATTTGTATCAAATGAAAGTCAAATGCATTCTACAAAGCTAATTGAATCAAATGGAAGTAAAAAACATTCGAACAAAGCCAATTGAATCCAATGAAAGTCAAACACATTCAAACAAAGCTTTTTGAATCAAATGAAAGTCAAATGCATTCAACAAAGCTCATTGAATCAAATGAAAGTCAAAAACATCTAAAAAAATCTAATTAAATCAAATGAAAGTCAAACACATTCAGACAAACCTATTTGAATCAAATGAAAGTCAAATGTATTCTACAAATCTAATTCAATCAAATGAAAGTAAAAACATCTAAAAAATTCAAATAAAATCAATAAAAAGTCAAACACATTCAAACAAAACTATTTGAATCAAATGAAAGTCAAACACAGTCAAACAAAGCTAAATGAATCAAATCAAAGTAAAACACATTCAAACAAACTTAAGTGAATAAAATGAAAGTCAAAGACATTCAAACAGAGCTAATTGAATTAAATGAAAGTCAAAACACATTCAAAAAGTTCTTTTTGAATCAAATGAAGGTCAAATGCAATCTACAAAATCTACAATGCTAATTGAATCAAATGAAAGTCAAACACATTCAAACAAAACTAATTGAATCAAATGAAAGTCAAAAACATTAAAAAAAACCTATTTAAATCAAATGAAAGTCAAATGCATTCTATAAAGTTAATTGAATCAAATGAAAGTCAAAAACATTCGAACAAAGCCAATTGAATCAAATGAAAGTCAAGCACATTCAAACAAAGCTATTTAAATCAAATGAAAGTCAAATTCATTCAACAAAGCTAATTGAATCAGATGAAAGTCAAACACATTCAAACAACGCTAATTAAATCAAAAGAATGTCAAACACATTCAAACAAACCTAATTGAATCAAATGAAAGTCAAACACATTCAAACAGAGCTAATTGAATAAAATGAAAGTCAAACACATTCAAAAAGAGCTTTTTGAATCAAATGAAGGTCAAATGCATTTAAGAAAGCTAATTGAATCAAATGAAAGTCAAACACATTCAAACAAAGTTAATTGAATCAAATGTAAGTCAAACACATTCCAACAGAGCTTTTTGAATCAAATGAAAGTCAAATGCATTCAACAAAGCTAATTAAAAATCAAATGAAAGTCAAAAACATCTAAAAAACCTAATTAAATCAAATGAAAGTCAAACACATTCAAACAAAGCTATGTGTATCAAATGAAAGTCAAATGCATTCTGCAAAGCTAATTGAATCAAATGGAAGTAAAACACATTCAAACAAACCTAATAGAATCGAATGAAAGTCAAACACATTCAAACAAAGCTTTTTGAATCAAATGAAAGTCAAATGCATTCAACAAAGCTAATTGAATCAAATGAAAGTCAAAAACATCTAAAAAAATCTAATTAAATAAAATGAAAGTCAAACATATTCAAAAAAAGCTAATTAAATCAAATGAAAGTCAAATACATTCAAACAAAGCTATTTGAACTAAATGAAAGTAAAATGCAATCTACAAAGCTAATTGAATCAAATGAAAGTTAAACACATTCAAACAAACCTAATAAAATCGAATGAAAGTCAAACACATTCAAACAGAGCTAATTGAATCAAATGAAAGTCAAACACATTCAAACAAAGCTTTTTGAATCAAATGAAAGTCAAATGCATTTAACAAAGCTAATTGAATCAAATGAAAGTCAAACACATTCAAACTAAGCTAATTGAATCAAATGAAAGTCAAACACATTCAAATAGAGCTTTTTGAATCAAGTGAAGGTCAAATGCAATCTACAAAGCTAATTGAATCAAAAGAAAGTCAAACACATTAAAACAAAGCTAATTGAATCAAATGTAAGTCAAACACATTCAAACAGAGCTTTTTGAATCAAATAAAACTCAAATGCATTCAACAAAGCTAATTGAATCAAACAAAAGTCAAAAACATCTAAAAAAATCTAATTAAATCAAAAGAAAGTCAAACACATTCAGACAAACCTATTTGAATCAAATGAAAGTCAAATGTATTTTACAAATCTAATTGAATCAAATGAAAGTAAAAACATCTTAAAAATTCAAATTAAATCAATAAAAGGTTAAACACATTCAAACAAAGCTAATTGAATCAAATCAAAGTAAAACACATTCAAACAAACCAAATTGAATAAAATGAAAGTCAAAGACATTCAAACAGAGCTAATTGAATTAAATGAAAGTCAAAACACATTCAAAAAGAGCTTTTTGAATCAAATGAAGGTCAAATGCAATCTACAAAATCTAAAAAGCTAATTGAATAAAATGAAAGTCAAACACATTCAAACAAAACAAATTGAATCAAATGAAAGTCAAAAACATTAAAAAAAACCTAATTAAATCAAATGAAAGTCACACACATTCTAACAAAGCTTTTTGAATCAAATGAAAGTCAAATGCATTCTACAAAGCTAATTGAATCAAATGAAAGTCTAAAACATTCGAACAAAGCCAATTGAATCAAATGAAAGTCAAACACATTCTAACAAAGCTTTTTGAATCAAATGAAAGTCAAATTCATTCAACAAAGCTAATTGAATTAGATGAAAGTCAAACACATTCAAACAACGCTAATTAAATCAAAAGAAAGTCAAACACATTCAAACAAACCTAATTGAATCAAATGAAAGTCAAACACATTCAAACAGAGCTAATTGAACAAAATGAAAGTCAAACACATTCAAAAAGAGCTTTTTGAATCAAATGAAAGTCAAAAACTTCAAAAAAAATCTAATTAAATCAAATGAAAGTCAAACACATTTAAAAAAAGCTAATTAAATCAAATGAAAGTCAAACACATTCAAAAAAAGCTATTTGAACTAAATGAAAGTAAAATGCAATCTACAAAGCTAATTAAATCAAATGAAAGATAAACACATTCAAGCAAACCTAATAGAATCAAATGAAAGTCAAACACATTCAAACAGAGCTAATTGAATCAAATGAAAGTCGAACACATTCAAACAAAGCTTTTTGAATCAAATGAAAGTCAAATGCATATAACAAAGCTAATTGAATCAAATGAAAGTCAAAAACATCTAAAAAATCCAATTAAATTAAATAAAAGTCAAACACATTCAAACAAAGCTAATTAAATCAAATCAAAGTCAAACAAATTCAAACAAAGCTATTTGAACTAAATGAAAGACAAATGCATTCTACAAAGCTAATTGAATCAAACGAAAGTCAAACACATTCAAACAAAGCTTTTTGAATCAAATGAAAGTCAAATGCATTCAACAAAGCTAATTGAATCAAATGAAAGTCAAAAACATCTAAAAAAACCTAATTAAATCAAATGAAAGTCAAACACATTCACACAAAGCTATTTGTATTAAATGAAAGTCAAATGCATTCTACAAAGCTAAATTGAATCAAACAAAAGTCAAAAACATCTAAAAAAATCTAATTAAATCAAAAGAAAGTCAAACACATTCAGACAAACCTATTTGAATCAAATGAAAGTCAAATGTATTTTACAAATCTAATTGAATCAAATGAAAGTAAAAACATCTTAAAAATTCAAATTAAATCAATAAAAGGTTAAACACATTCAAACAAAGCTAATTGAATCAAATCAAAGTAAAACACATTCAAACAAACCAAATTGAATAAAATGAAAGTCAAAGACATTCAAACAGAGCTAATTGAATTAAATGAAAGTCAAAACACATTCAAAAAGAGCTTTTTGAATCAAATGAAGGTCAAATGCAATCTACAAAATCTAAAAAGCTAATTGAATAAAATGAAAGTCAAACACATTCAAACAAAACAAATTGAATCAAATGAAAGTCAAAAACATTAAAAAAAAACCTAATTAAATCAAATGAAAGTCACACACATTCTAACAAAGCTTTTTGAATCAAATGAAAGTCAAATGCATTCTACAAAGCTAATTGAATCAAATGAAAGTCTAAAACATTCGAACAAAGCCAATTGAATCAAATGAAAGTCAAACACATTCTAACAAAGCTTTTTGAATCAAATGAAAGTCAAATTCATTCAACAAAGCTAATTGAATTAGATGAAAGTCAAACACATTCAAACAACGCTAATTAAATCAAAAGAAAGTCAAACACATTCAAACAAACCTAATTGAATCAAATGAAAGTCAAACACATTCAAACAGAGCTAATTGAACAAAATGAAAGTCAAACACATTCAAAAAGAGCTTTTTGAATCAAATGAAAGTCAAAAACTTCTAAAAAAATCTAATTAAATCAAATGAAAGTCAAACACATTTAAAAAAAGCTAATTAAATCAAATGAAAGTCAAACACATTCAAAAAAAGCTATTTGAACTAAATGAAAGTAAAATGCAATCTACAAAGCTAATTAAATCAAATGAAAGATAAACACATTCAAGCAAACCTAATAGAATCAAATGAAAGTCAAACACATTCAAACAGAGCTAATTGAATCAAATGAAAGTCGAACACATTCAAACAAAGCTTTTTGAAACAAATGAAAGTCAAATGCATATAACAAAGCTAATTGAATCAAATGAAAGTCAAAAACATCTAAAAAAATCCAATTAAATTAAATAAAAGTCAAACACATTCAAACAAAGCTAATTAAATCAAATCAAAGTCAAACAAATTCAAACAAAGCTATTTGAATTAAATGAAAGACAAATGCATTCTACAAAACTAATTGAATCAAACGAAAGTCAAACACATTCAAACAAAGCTTTTTGAATCAAATGAAAGTCAAATGCATTCAACAAAGCTAATTGAATCAAATGAAAGTCAAAAACATCTAAAAAAACCTAATTAAATCAAATGAAAGTCAAACACATTCACACAAAGCTATTTGTATCAAATGAAAGTCAAATGCATTCTACAAAGCTAAATCAATCAAATGAAAGTCAAAAACATTCCAACAAAGCTAATTGAATCAAATGAAAGTCAAACACATTCAAACAGACCTAATTGAATCAAATGAAAGTCAAACACATTCAAACAGAGCTAATTGAATCAAATGAAAGTCAAACACATTCAAAAAGAGCTTTTTGAATCAAATGAAGGTTAAATGCAATCTGCAAAGCTAATCAAATTAAATGAAAGTCAAACACATTCAAACAAAACTAATTGAATCAAATGAAATTCAAAAACATCTAAAAAAATCCAATTAAATTAAATAAAAGTCAAACACATTCAAACAAAGCTAATTAAATCAAATCAAAGTCAAACAAATTCAAACAAAGCTATTTGAATTAAATGAAAGACAAATGCATTCTACAAAGCTAATTGAATCAAACGAAAGTCAAACACATTCAAACAAAGCTTTTTGAATCAAATGAAAGTCAAATGCATTCAACAAAGCTAATTGAATCAAATGAAAGTCAAAAACATCTAAAAAAACCTAATTAAATCAAATGAAAGTCAAACACATTCAAACAAAGCTATATGAATCAAATGAAAGTCAAACGCATTCTACAAAGCTAATTGAATCAAATGGAAGTAAAAAACATTCGAACAAAGCCAATTGAATCCAATGAAAGTCAAACACATTCAAACAAAGCTTTTTGAATCAAATGAAAGTCAAATGCATCCAACAAAGCTAATTGAATCAAATGAAAGTCAAACACATTCAAACAAAGCTTTTTGAATCAAATGAAAGTCAAATTCATTTAACAAAGCTAATTGAATCAAATGAAAGTAAAAAAACATCTAAAAAAATAAGAGTAAATCAAATAAAAGTCAAACACATTCAAACAAAGCTAATTAAATCAAATCAAAGTCAAACAAATTCAAACAAAGCTATTTGAATTAAATGAAAGTCAAATGCATTCTACAAAGGTAATTGAATCAAATGAAAGTCAAACACATTCAAACAAAGCTAATTGAATCAAATGTAAGTCAGACACATTCAAGCAGAGCTTTTTGAATCAAATGAAAGTCAAACACATTCAAACAGAGCTAATTGAACAAAATGAAAGTCAAACACATTCAAAAAGAGCTTTTTGAATCAAATGAAAGTCAAAAACTTCAAAAAAAATCTAATTAAATCAAATGAAAGTCAAACACATTTAAAAAAAGCTAATTAAATCAAATGAAAGTCAAACACATTCAAAAAAAGCTATTTGAACTAAATGAAAGTAAAATGCAATCTACAAAGCTAATTAAATCAAATGAAAGATAAACACATTCAAGCAAACCTAATAGAATCAAATGAAAGTCAAACACATTCAAACAGAGCTAATTGAATCAAATGAAAGTCGAACACATTCAAACAAAGCTTTTTGAATCAAATGAAAGTCAAATGCATATAACAAAGCTAATTGAATCAAATGAAAGTCAAAAACATCTAAAAAATCCAATTAAATTAAATAAAAGTCAAACACATTCAAACAAAGCTAATTAAATCAAATCAAAGTCAAACAAATTCAAACAAAGCTATTTGAACTAAATGAAAGACAAATGCATTCTACAAAGCTAATTGAATCAAACGAAAGTCAAACACATTCAAACAAAGCTTTTTGAATCAAATGAAAGTCAAATGCATTCAACAAAGCTAATTGAATCAAATGAAAGTCAAAAACATCTAAAAAAACCTAATTAAATCAAATGAAAGTCAAACACATTCACACAAAGCTATTTGTATTAAATGAAAGTCAAATGCATTCTACAAAGCTAAATTGAATCAAACAAAAGTCAAAAACATCTAAAAAAATCTAATTAAATCAAAAGAAAGTCAAACACATTCAGACAAACCTATTTGAATCAAATGAAAGTCAAATGTATTTTACAAATCTAATTGAATCAAATGAAAGTAAAAACATCTTAAAAATTCAAATTAAATCAATAAAAGGTTAAACACATTCAAACAAAGCTAATTGAATCAAATCAAAGTAAAACACATTCAAACAAACCAAATTGAATAAAATGAAAGTCAAAGACATTCAAACAGAGCTAATTGAATTAAATGAAAGTCAAAACACATTCAAAAAGAGCTTTTTGAATCAAATGAAGGTCAAATGCAATCTACAAAATCTAAAAAGCTAATTGAATAAAATGAAAGTCAAACACATTCAAACAAAACAAATTGAATCAAATGAAAGTCAAAAACATTAAAAAAAAACCTAATTAAATCAAATGAAAGTCACACACATTCTAACAAAGCTTTTTGAATCAAATGAAAGTCAAATGCATTCTACAAAGCTAATTGAATCAAATGAAAGTCTAAAACATTCGAACAAAGCCAATTGAATCAAATGAAAGTCAAACACATTCTAACAAAGCTTTTTGAATCAAATGAAAGTCAAATTCATTCAACAAAGCTAATTGAATTAGATGAAAGTCAAACACATTCAAACAACGCTAATTAAATCAAAAGAAAGTCAAACACATTCAAACAAACCTAATTGAATCAAATGAAAGTCAAACACATTCAAACAGAGCTAATTGAACAAAATGAAAGTCAAACACATTCAAAAAGAGCTTTTTGAATCAAATGAAAGTCAAAAACTTCTAAAAAAATCTAATTAAATCAAATGAAAGTCAAACACATTTAAAAAAAGCTAATTAAATCAAATGAAAGTCAAACACATTCAAAAAAAGCTATTTGAACTAAATGAATGTAAAATGCAATCTACAAAGCTAATTAAATCAAATGAAAGATAAACACATTCAAGCAAACCTAATAGAATCAAATGAAAGTCAAACACATTCAAACAGAGCTAATTGAATCAAATGAAAGTCGAACACATTCAAACAAAGCTTTTTGAAACAAATGAAAGTCAAATGCATATAACAAAGCTAATTGAATCAAATGAAATTCAAAAACATCTAAAAAAATCCAATTAAATTAAATAAAAGTCAAACACATTCAAACAAAGCTAATTAAATCAAATCAAAGTCAAACAAATTCAAACAAAGCTATTTGAATTAAATGAAAGACAAATGCATTCTACAAAACTAATTGAATCAAACGAAAGTCAAACACATTCAAACAAAGCTTTTTGAATCAAATGAAAGTCAAATGCATTCAACAAAGCTAATTGAATCAAATGAAAGTCAAAAACATCTAAAAAAACCTAATTAAATCAAATGAAAGTCAAACACATTCACACAAAGCTATTTGAATCAAATGAAAGTCAAATGCATTCTACAAAGCTAAATCAATCAAATGAAAGTCAAAAACATTCCAACAAAGCTAATTGAATCAAATGAAAGTCAAACACATTCAAACAGACCTAATTGAATCAAATGAAAGTCAAACACATTCAAACAGAGCTAATTGAATCAAATGAAAGTCAAACACATTCAAAAAGAGCTTTTTGAATCAAATGAAGGTTAAATGCAATCTGCAAAGCTAATCAAATTAAATGAAAGTCAAACACATTCAAACAAAACTAATTGAATCAAATGAAATTCAAAAACATCTAAAAAAATCCAATTAAATTAAATAAAAGTCAAACACATTCAAACAAAGCTAATTAAATCAAATCAAAGTCAAACAAATTCAAACAAAGCTATTTGAATTAAATGAAAGACAAATGCATTCTACAAAGCTAATTGAATCAAACGAAAGTCAAACACATTCAAACAAAGCTTTTTGAATCAAATGAAAGTCAAATGCATTCAACAAAGCTAATTGAATCAAATGAAAGTCAAAAACATCTAAAAAAACCTAATTAAATCAAATGAAAGTCAAACACATTCAAACAAAGCTATATGAATCAAATGAAAGTCAAATGCATTCTACAAAGCTAATTGAATCAAATGGAAGTAAAAAACATTCGAACGAAGCCAATTGAATCCAATGAAAGTCAAACACATTCAAACAAAGCTTTTTGAATCAAATGAAAGTCTAATGCATTCAACAAAGCTAATTGAATCAAATGAAAGTCAAAAACATCTAAAAAAATCTAATTAAATCAAATGAAAGTCAAACATATTCAAAAATAGCTAATTAAATCAAATGAAAGTCAAACACATTCAAACAAAGCTATTTGAACTAAAAGAAAGTAAAATGCAATCTACAAAGCTAATTGAATCAAATGAAAGTGGAACACATTCAAACAAACCTAATAGAATCGAATGAAAGTCAAACACATTCAAACAGAGCTAATTGAATTAAATGAAAGTTAAACACATTCAAACAGAGCTAATTGAATAAAATGAAAGTCAAACACATTCAAAAAGAGCTTTTTGAATCAAATGAAGGCCAAATGCATTTATGAAAGCTAATTGAATCAAATGAAAGTCAAACACATTCAAACAAAGTTAATTGAATCAAATGTAAGTCAAACACATTCCAACAGAGCTTTTTGAATTAAATGAAAGTCAAATGCATTCAACAAAGCTAATTAAATCAAATGAAAGTAAAAAACATCTAAAAAACCTAATTAAATCAAATGAAAGTCAAATGCATTCTACAAAGCTAATTGAATCAAATGAAAGTAAAAAAAATTCGAACGAAGCCAATTGAATCCAATGAAAGTCAAACACATTCAAACAAAGCTTTTTGAATCAAATGAAAGTCTAATGCATTCAACAAAGCTAATTGAATCAAATGAAAGTCAAAAACATCTAAAAAAATCTAATTAAATCAAATGAAAGTCAAACATATTCAAAAATAGCTAATTAAATCAAATGAAAGTCAAACACATTCAAACAAAGCTATTTGAACTAAATGAAAGTAAAATGCAATCTACAAAGCTAATTGAATCAAATGAAAGTGAAACACATTCAAACAAACCTAATAGAATCGAATGAAAGTCAAACACATTCAAACAGAGCTAATTGAATCAAATGAAAGTCAAACACATTCAAACAAAGCTTTTTGAATCAAATGAAAGTCAAATGCATTTAACAAAGCTAATTGAATCAAATGAAAGTCAAACACATTCAAACAGAGCTAATAGAATCAAATGAAAGTCAAACACATTCAAAAAGAGCTTTTTGAATCAAATGAAAGTCAAATGCAATCTACAAAGCTAATTGAATCAAAAGAAAGTCAAACACATTAAAACAAAGCTAATTGAATCAAATGTAAGTCAAACACATTCAAACAGAGCTTTTTGATTCAAATAAAACTCAAATACATTACACAAAGCTAATTGAATCAAACAAAAGTAAAAAACATCTAAAAAAATCTAATTAAATCAAACGAAAGTCAAACACATTCAGACAAACCTATTTGAATCAAATGAAAGTCAAATGCATTTAACAAAGCTAATTGAATCAAATGAAAGTCAAAAACATCTAAAAAAATCTAATTAAATCAAATAAAAGTCAAACACATTCAAACAAAGCTAATTAAATCAAATCAAAGTCAAACAAATTCAAACAAAGCTATTTGAATAAAATGAAAGTCAAATGCATTCTACAAAGCTAATTGAATCAAATGAAAGTCAAACACATTCAAACAAAGCTAATTAAATCAAATCAAAGTCAAACAAATTCAAACAAAGCTATTTGAATTAAATGAAAGTCAAATGCATTCTACAAAGCTAATTGAATCAAATGAAAGTCAAACACATTCAAAAAAGCTAATTGAATCAAATGAAAGTCAAACACATTCAAACAAAGCTTTTAGAATCAAATGAAAGTCAAATGCATTCAACAAAGCTAATTGAATCAAATGAAAGTCAAAAACATCTAAAAAAACCTAATTAAATCAAATGAAAGTCAAACACATTCAAACAAAGCTATTTGTATCAAATGAAAGTCAAATGCATTCTACAAAGCTAATTGAATCAAATGAAAGTAAAACACATTCAAACAAACCTAATAGAATCAAATGAAAGTCAAACACATTCAAACAGAGCTAATTGAATCAAATGAGAGTCAAACACATTCAAAAAGAGCTTTTAGAATCAATTGAAAGTCAAATGCATTTAAGAAAGCTAATTGAATCAAATGAAAGTCAAACACATTCAAACAAAGTTAATTGAACCAAATGTAAGTCAAACACATTCCAACAGAGCTTTTTGAATCAAATGAAAGTCAAATGCATTCAACAAAGCTAATTAAATCAAATGAAAGTAAAAAAGATCTAAAAAACCTAATTAAATCAAATGAAAGTCAAATGCATTCTACAAAGCTAATTGAATCAAATGAAAGTCAAAAACATCTAAAAAAATCTAATTAAATCAAATGAAAGTCAAACATATTCAAAAATAGCTAATTAAATCAAATGAAAGTCAAACACATTCAAACAAAGCTATTTGAACTAAATGAAAGTAAAATGTAATCTACAATGCTAATTGAATCAAATGAAAGTTAAACACATTCAAACAAACCTAATAGAATCGAATGAAAGTCAAACACATTCAAACAGAGCTAATTGAATCAAATGAAAGTCAAACACATTCAAACAAAGCTTTTTGAATCAAATGAAAGTCAAATGCATTTAACAAAGCTAATTGAATCAAATGAAAGTCAAACACATTCAAACAGAGCTAATTGAATCAAATGAAAGTCAAACACATTCAAATAGAGCTTTTTGAATCAAATGATGGTCAAATGCAATCTACAAAGCTAATTGAATCAAATGAAAGTCAAACACATTAAAATAAAGCTAATTGAATCAAATGTAAGTCAAACACATTCAAACAGAGCTTTTTGAATCAAATAAAACTCAAATGCATTCAACAAAGCTAATTGAATCAAACAAAAGTCAAAAAACATCTAAAAAAATCTAATTAAATCAAAAGAAAGTCAAGCACATTCAGACAAACCTATTTGAATCAAACGAAAGTCAAATGTATTCTACAAATCTAATTCAAATTAAATCAATAAAAGGTTAAACACATTCAAACAAAACTATATGAATCAAATGAAAGTCAAGAGCATTCTATAAAGCTAATTGAATCAAATGAAAGTCAAACACTTTCAAACAAAGCTAATTGAATCAAATCAAAGTAAAACACATTCAAACAAACCAAATTGAATCAAATGAAAGTCAAACACATTCAAACAGAGCTAATTGAATCAAATGAAAGTCAAACACATTCAAAAAGAGCTTTTTGAATCAAATGAAGTTCAAATGCAATCTACAAAGCTAATTGAATCAAATGAAAGTCTAACACATTCAAACAAAACTAATTGAACCAAATGAAAGTCAAAAACATTAAAAAAAACCTAATTAAATTAAATGAAAGTCAAACACATTCTAACAAAGCTTTTTGAATCAAATGAAAGTCAAATGCATTCTACAAAGTTAATTGAATCAAATGAAAGTCAAAAACATTCGAACAAAGCCAATTGAATCAAATGAAAGTCAAGCACATTCAAACAAAGCTATTTAAATCAAATGAAAGTCAAATTCATTCAACAAAGCTAATTGAATCAGATGAAAGTCAAACACATTCAAACAACGCTAATTAAATCAAAAGAAAGTCAAACACATTCAAACAAACCTAATTGAATCAAATGAAAGTCAAACACATTCAAACAGAGCTAATTGAATAAAATGAAATTCAAACACATTCAAAAAGAGCTTTTTGAATCAAATGAAGGTCAAATGCATTTAAGAAAGCTAATTGAATCAAATGAAAGTCAAACACATTCAAACAAAGTTAATTGAATCAAATGTAAGTCAAACACATTCCAACAGAGCTTTTTGAATCAAATGAAAGTCAAATGCATTCAACAAAGCTAATTAAATCAAATGAAAGTAAAAAACATCTAAAAAACCTAATTAAATCAAATGAAAGTCAAACACATTCAAACAAAGCTATTTGTATCAAATGAAAGTCAAATGCATTCTACAAAGCTACTTGAATCAAATGGAAGTAAAAAACATTCGAACAAAGCCAATTTAATCCAATGAAAGTCAAACACATTCAAACAAAGCTTTTTGAATCAAATGAAAGTCAAATGCATTCAACAAAGCTAATTGAATCAAATGTAAGTCAAAAACATCTAAAAAAATCTAATTAAATCAAATGAAAGTCAAACACATTCAAACAAAGCTATTTTTATCAAATGAAAGTCAAATGCATTCTACAAAGCTAATTGAATCAAATGGAAGTAAAAAACATTCGAACAAAGCCAATTGAATCAAATGAAAGTCAAGCACATTCAAACAAAGCTATTTAAATCAAATGAAAGTCAAATTCATTCAACAAAGCTAATTGAATCAGATGAAAGTCAAACACATTCAAACAACGCTAATTAAATCAAAAGAAAGTCAAACACATTCAAACAAAACTAATTGAATCAAATGAAAGTCAAACACATTTAAACAGAGCTAATTGAATAAAATGAAAGTCAAACACATTCAAAAAGAGCTTCTTGAATCAAATGAAGGTCAAATGCATTTAAGAAAGCTAATTGAATCAAATGAAAGTCAAACACATTCAAACAAAGTTAATTGAATCAAATGTAAGTCAAACACATTCCAACAGAGCTTTTTGAATAAAATGAAAGTCAAATGCATTCAACAAAGCTAATTAAATCAAATGAAAGTCAAAAACATATAAAAAACCTAATTAAATCAAATGAAAGTCAAACACATTCAAACAAAGCTATTTGTATCAAATGAAAGTCAAATGCATTCTACAAAGCTAATTGAATCAAATGGAAGTAAAAAACATTCGAACAAAGCCAATTGAATCCAATGAAAGTCAAACACATTCAAACAAAGCTTTTTGAATCAAATGAAAGTCAAATGCATTCAACAAAGCTAATTGAATCAAATAAAAGTCAAAAAAATCTAAAAAAATCTAATTAAATCAAATGAAAGTCAAACATATTCAAAAAAAGCTAATTAAATCAAATGAAAGTCAAACACATTCAAACAAAGCTATTTGAACTAAATGAAAGTAAAATGCAATCTACAAAGCTAATTGAATCAAATGAAAGTTAAACACATTCAAACAAACCTAATAGAATCGAATGAAAGTCAAACGCATTCAAACAGAGCTAATTGAATCAAATGAAAGGCAAACACATTCAAACAAAGCTTGTTGAATCAAATGAAAGTCAAATGCATTTAACAAAGCTAATTGAATCAAATGAAAGTCAAACACATTCAAACAGAGCTAATTGAATCAAATGAAAGTCAAACACATTCAAATAGAGCTTTTTGAATCAAATGCTGGTCAAATGCAATCTACAAAGCTAATTGAATCAAATGAAAGTCAAACACATTAAAACAAAGATAATTGAATCAAATGTAAGTCAAACACATTCAAACAGAGCTTTTTGAATCAAATAAAACTCAAATGCATTCAACAAAGCTAATTGAATCAAACAAAAGTCAAAAACATCTAAAAAAATCTAATTAAATCAAAAGAAAGTCAAACACATTCAGACAAACCTATTTGAATCAAATGAAAGTCAAATGTATTCTACAAATCTAATTGAATCAAATGAATGTAAAAACATCTAAAAAATTCAAATTAAATCAATAAAAGGTTAAACACATTCAAACAAAACTATATGAATCAAATGAAAGTCAAGAGCATTCTATAAAGCTAATTGAATCAAATGAAAGTCAAACACTTTCAAACAATGCTAATTGAATCAAATCAAAGTAAAACACATTCAAACAAACCAAATTGAATCAAATGAAAGTCAAACACATACAAACAGAGCTAATTGAATCAAATGAAAGTCAAACACATTCAAAAAGAGCTTTTTGAATCAAATGAAGTTCAAATGCAATCTACAAAGCTAATTGAATCAAATGAAAGTCTAACACATTCAAACAAAACTAATTGAATCAAATGAAAGTCAAAAACATTAAAAAAAAACCTAATTAAATCAAATGAAAGTCAAACACATTCTAACAAAGCTTTTTGAATCAAATGAAAGTCAAATGCATTCTATAAAGTTAATTGAATCAAATGAAAGTCAAAAACATTCGAACAAAGCCAATTGAATCAAATGAAAGTCAAGCACATTCAAACAAAGCTATTTAAATCAAATGAAAGTCAAATTCATTCAACAAAGCTAATTGAATCAGATGAAAGTCAAACACATTCAAACAACGCTAATTAAATCAAAAGAAAGTCAAACACATTCAAACAAACCTAATTGAATCAAATGAAAGTTAAACACATTCAAACAAACCTAATAGAATCGAATGAAAGTCAAACGCATTCAAACAGAGCTAATTGAATCAAATGAAAGGCAAACACATTCAAACAAAGCTTGTTGAATCAAATGAAAGTCAAATGCATTTAACAAAGCTAATTGAATCAAATGAAAGTCAAACACATTCAAACAGAGCTAATTGAATCAAATGAAAGTCAAAACACATTCAAATAGAGCTTTTTGAATCAAATGATGGTCAAATGCAATCTACAAAGCTAATTGAATCAAATGAAAGTCAAACACATTAAAACAAAGATAATTGAATCAAATGTAAGTCAAACACATTCAAACAGAGCTTTTTGAATCAAATAAAACTCAAATGCATTCAACAAAGCTAATTGAATCAAACAAAAGTCAAAAACATCTAAAAAAATCTAATTAAATCAAAAGAAAGTCAAACACATTCAGACAAACCTATTTGAATCAAATGAAAGTCAAATGTATTCTACAAATCTAATTGAATCAAATGAATGTAAAAACATCTAAAAAATTCAAATTAAATCAATAAAAGGTTAAACACATTCAAACAAAACTATATGAATCAAATGAAAGTCAAGAGCATTCTATAAAGCTAATTGAATCAAATGAAAGTCAAACACTTTCAAACAATGCTAATTGAATCAAATCAAAGTAAAACACATTCAAACAAACCAAATTGAATCAAATGAAAGTCAAACACATACAAACAGAGCTAATTGAATCAAATGAAAGTCAAACACATTCAAAAAGAGCTTTTTGAATCAAATGAAGTTCAAATGCAATCTACAAAGCTAATTGAATCAAATGAAAGTCTAACACATTCAAACAAAACTAATTGAATCAAATGAAAGTCAAAAACATTAAAAAAAAACCTAATTAAATCAAATGAAAGTCAAACACATTCTAACAAAGCTTTTTGAATCAAATGAAAGTCAAATGCATTCTATAAAGTTAATTGAATCAAATGAAAGTCAAAAACATTCGAACAAAGCCAATTGAATCAAATGAAAGTCAAGCACATTCAAACAAAGCTATTTAAATCAAATGAAAGTCAAATTCATTCAACAAAGCTAATTGAATCAGATGAAAGTCAAACACATTCAAACAACGCTAATTAAATCAAAAGAAAGTCAAACACATTCAAACAAACCTAATTGAATCAAATGAAAGTCAAACACATTCAAACAGAGCTAATTGAATAAAATGAAAGTCAAACACATTCAAAAAGAGCTTCTTGAATCAAATGAAGGTCAAATGCATTTAAGAAAGCTAATTGAATCAAATGTAAGTCAAACACATTCCAACAGAGCTTTTTGAGAAAGTCAAATGCATTCAACAAAGCTAATTAAATCAAATGAAAGTCAAAAACATATAAAAAACCTAATTAAATCAAATGAAAGTCAAACACATTCAAACAAAGCTATTTGTATCAAATGAAAGTCAAATGCATTCTACAAAGCTAATTGAATCAAATGGAAGTAAAAAACATTCGAACAAAGCCAATTGAATCCAATGAAAGTCAAACACATTCAAACAAAGCTTTTTGAATCAAATGAAAGTCAAATGCATTCAACAAAGCTAATTGAATCGAATAAAAGTCAAAAAAATCTAATTAAATCAAATGAAAGTCAAACATATTCAAAAAAAGCTAATTAAATCAAATGAAAGTCAAACACATTCAAACAAAGCTATTTGAACTAAATGAAAGTAAAATGCAATCTACAAAGCTAATTGAATCAAATGAAAGTTAAACACATTCAAACAAACCTAATAGAATCGAATGAAAGTCAAACGCATTCAAACAGAGCTAATTGAATCAAATGAAAGTCAAACACATTCAAACAAAGCTTGTTGAATCAAATGAAAGTCAAATGCATTTAACAAAGCTAATTGAATCAAATGAAAGTCAAACACATTCAAACAGAGCTAATTGAATCAAATGAAAGTCAAACACATTCAAATAGAGCTTTTTGAATCAAATGATGGTCAAATGCAATCTACAAAGCTAATTGAATCAAATGAAAGTCAAACACATTAAAACAAAGATAATTGAATCAAATGTAAGTCAAACACATTCAAACAGAGCTTTTTGAATCAAATAAAACTCAAATGCATTCAACAAAGCTAATTGAATCAAACAAAAGTCAAAAACATCTAAAAAAATCTAATTAAATCAAAAGAAAGTCAAACACATTCAGACAAACCTATTTGAATCAAATGAAAGTCAAATGTATTCTACAAATCTAATTGAATCAAATGAATGTAAAAACATCTAAAAAATTCAAATTAAATCAATAAAAGGTTAAACACATTCAAACAAAACTATATGAATCAAATGAAAGTCAAGAGCATTCTATAAAGCTAATTGAATCAAATGAAAGTCAAACACTTTCAAACAAAGCTAATTGAATCAAATCAAAGTAAAACACATTCAAACAAACCAAATTGAATCAATTGAAAGTCAAACACATTCAAACAGAGCTAATTGAATCAAATGAAAGTCAAACACATTCAAAAAGAGCTTTTTGAATCAAATGAAGTTCAAATGCAATCTACAAAGCTAATTGAATCAAATGAAAGTCTAACACATTCAAACAAAACTAATTGAATCAAATGAAAGTCAAAAACATTAAAAAAAAACCTAATTAAATCAAATGAAAGTCAAACACATTCTAACAAAGCTTTTTGAATCAAATGAAAGTCAAATGCATTCTACAAAGTTATTTGAATCAAATGAAAGTCAAAAACATTCGAACAAAGCCAATTGAATCAAATGAAAGTCAAGCACATTCAAACAAAGCTATTTAAATCAAATGAAAGTCAAATTCATTCAACAAAGCTAATTGAATCAGATGAAAGTCAAACACATTCAAACAACGCTAATTAAATCGAAAGAAAGTCAAACATATTCAAACAAACCTAATTGAATCAAATGAAAGTCAAACACATTCAAACAGAGCTAATTGAATAAAATGAAATTCAGACACATTCAAAAAGTGCTTTTTGAATCAAATGAAGGTCAAATGCATTTAAGAAAGCTAATTGAATCAAATGAAAGTAAAACACATTTAAACAAAGTTAATTGAATCAAATGTAAGTCAAACACATTCCAACAGAGATTTTTGAATCAAATGAAAGTCAAATGCATTCAACAAAGCTAATTAAATCAAATGAAAGTAAAAAACATCTAAAAAACCTAATTAAATCAAATGAAAGTCAAACACATTCAAACAAAGCTATTTGTATCAAATGAAAGTCAAATGCATTCTACAAAGCTAATTGAATCAAATGGAAGTAAAAAAATTTTGAACAAAGCCAATTGAATCAAAAGAAAGTCAAACACATTCAAACAACGCTAATTAAATCAAAAGAAAGTCAAACACATTCAAACAAACCTAATTGAGTCAAATGAAAGTCAAACACATTCAAACAGAGCTAATTGAATAAAATGAAAGTCAAACACATTCAAAAAGAGCTTTTTGAATCAAATGAAGGTCAAATGCATTTATGAAAGCTAATTGAATCAAATGAAAGTCAAACACATTCAAACAAAGTTAATTGAATCAAATGTAAGTCAAACACATTCCAACAGAGCTTTTTGAATTAAATGAAAGTCAAATGCATTCAATAAAGCTAATTAAATCAAATGAAAGTAAAAAACATCTAAAAAACCTAATTAAATCAAATGAAAGTCAAATGCATTCTACAAAGCTAATTGAATCAAATGGAAGTAAAAAAACATTCGAACGAAGCCAATTGAATCCAATGAAAGTCAAACACATTCAAACAAAGCTTTTTGAATCAAATAAAAGTCTAATGCATTCAACAAAGCTAATTGAATCAAATGAATATAAAAAACATCTAAAAAAAATCTAATTAAATCAAATGAAAGTCAAACACATTCAGACAAACCTATTTGAATCAAATGAAAGTCAAATGTATTCTACAAATCTAATTGAATCAAATGAATGTAAAAACATCTAAAAAATTCAAATTAAATCAATAAAAGGTTAAACACATTCAAACAAAACTATATGAATCAAATGAAAGTCAAGAGCATTCTATAAAGCTAATTGAATCAAATGAAAGTCAAACACTTTCAAACAAAGCTAATTGAATCAAATCAAAGTAAAACACATTCAAACAAACCAAATTGAATCAAATGAAAGTCAAACACATTCAAACAGAGCTAATTGAATCAAATGAAAGTCAAACACATTCAAAAAGAGCTTTTTGAATCAAATGAAGTTCAAATGCAATCTACAAAGCTAATTGAATCAAATGAAAGTCTAACACATTCAAACAAAACTAATTGAATCAAATGAAAGTCAAAAAACATTAAAAAAAAACCTAATTAAATCAAATGAAAGTTGTTTCGGGGTTTTCTGATGTCCTGCGGGAGAGTTACAATTCCGAGACTTGAACCGGACGCCTGTACCTGCAAAATAACGGAGACTCCTGAGAGCTCCGCCTCCAACGGTCAAGTTAGTACCTGATTAAGGAGTAATTAATACAGAAATTAAAGTAATGAGATCTCTCTAGGTGAGAGTGATCAGTGTTGGTAATCTGCGTTGTTAGCGAGATTAGCCGGTTGTTAATAACTCTGTTCTTCTCTGCTTGATCTCTTGATTATTCGATCCCCTGATTAATGAGGATTAATCGAGTATTTATAGCCTTGAGAAGCGTGCAACTCTCTAGGTTTAAGGTAAACCTAGGGCTGATAGGGCCTCTAGACTAAATTGGGCCTTGATGGCCGGTTGTCCCATTTGGCATGGGGTGGACACGTGGCGTGTCTATAGTGGTCCGTAGAGGACGTATCTGTGATTGACACGTGGCAGGCTCCTGTTGTCCTTCGTGAAGGACACGTGGCGGAACCTGGTTGGTCCACTTGTCAGAAGGTGATTGGTGGATAAAA
>NW_018744838.1:0-55868 GCF_001683475.1 Chenopodium quinoa
TCAACCGTCACTCGTTCAGGTAACTCAGTTCTCTTACTCTTAATTTTCTTTTTATTTTTTGAAATGGCACCACGGAAGCACACGACACGACCTAAGTTAGTGATCAGCCGGTCACCGGGGACGGCTGAATCTAGGACTAGGAGTGTCGCCTGCCCTTTTCTGGACCCATCTTTGCCCTTTATACAAAGTCCGACTGTATCTGTGTCTATGCAGAACGTGATGGCCAGAACAAAATAGACTGCTATGATATCAAACTCAGACGGCTCCTCCCAAAGGGTGCTCCTTAGTGAAACATCTGACCAGGCGCCAGATGTAGAATTGAAACGAGGCGGCTGCCAAAGCCGACAGTTCTGAGAGAGGGGCCAAGGTGGTCCCTTCCCATCTTACCGTTGACATGTCTAATTTTCCTCTTGCTCCTTCTAAGGGAGAGGAGGCGGGCCCCTCTGGGAGAGGGGAGGAGTCGTCCTCTTCGGACTCGTTAGAGGACGAGTCCGAATCCAGCTCTTCTGGCCACAGTTCTCCAAGCTCAGAAGAAAGACATAGCCGCCTACAAGAGGCGAGACTTTCTCATGCAGTTGAGAAGGGGGACAATTGGGCGGAGCCGTCCGCCTCTTACAGAGAGGAAAACGCCCCCTACTACTGCATGGTACCCCGGGGCCGGATCGCAACCATGCAAGACAAAGTGGCGAGCTTTATTGCTAACCACAGAATGGGCCCGGAATTTTTACTGTTCGTGCCGGATCCAGAAGACACTGTCGTCTGGCCGGCTGGTACCAGCTATGATGACGGCTGCTTTGGCTGCTATGTGGCGGCCATCAAAGCTGGACTGCGCTTCCCATTACATCCGGCTGTTCAGCGGATTTTAGATGGGTATGATTTGGGGTTATGGCAGTTAGCCCCCAACTCTTGGGTAAACGTACTCGGCTATGTGGCCGGGTGCGAAATGTACGGGGTGGAGCCAAGCTTTGAGGCTTTCGCCCACATGAACTATCTCAGCCGGACCCCTAAGTCGGGAGGTACCGGCTGGTATCAATTAACAAGCCATAGGGGTTACCTCATGACGAGAGGTAAGGCGAACAAATGGAAGGATTGGCGGAACACCTTCCTTATCATTGAGGGTTCAGACACGGAGCTGAACCAACGTTTTAACAAGTGGAATAGGGATCCGCCTCTTCTCGCAGGCGGCCGCAGCATGCCGCCTGTTCCCCCAAAGGCTAAAAGAGAGATCCTAGACAAAGGACTCTTCAAAGTAGAGACTAGGGTGAACCCTACTTCAGGGGTACGAGAGCAAGTACCCCTAAACTGCGTCCCGAGCTTCAAGTGGCTCTATGACGAGTACTTTTTGGCCGCCTGTGGCCTCAGCAGTCGGTGCTCTAGAGGTAGCCGGCCTGACAAATACTCTGTATTTTCACGCCTTGTTTATTTGGGATCTTTACTAACTTTGCTGTTTATTTTTTGCAGCTGACGCCATGAGTAAAATAACAGCATCCAAGACTGCGGCGGCCATGTTGCGGGCCTCTCTCATGCAACAGTCTTATGCCGACTCCCCAACAAGGGGGCACCCTTGGTAGGCTTCGAAAACTCTTCCTCTTTTAGTTGTCTTATGCATATACTAACTCTTTTTGTTTTCAGTCTGGCACTCCAAGGGCTTCTTCCTCGCAACAGTCGGACCCCAAGGCCCGGAGGTCGACTGTTGCAAGCTCTCCTGGGTCTTCCAGGAAAACAGTGGCGGCTGAGAAGCAGCCGGCCACTTCTTCTAAAACCCCGGCGGGGCCGCCTAGAAGTATGGACAATTACTTGTAAAAACTCATTTGCTTCCTTCTTGACTAGGTCTAACTTGCTTTTTTACGCTTGATGCAGCCGGCCCTCAGGGGCTTGACTTGGTTGAGGTAGCCAAGTCCATGATCAAAGTCGTTCCTCCATCTGAAAGGGAGGCGGTCAGGGGTGCCGGCACCCTTGACCTTGATGGGATTTCAGGGGTCCTTGCTGAGGTATACTTAGCATATTTTTGAGTATTTGAGTTCCAGGACGCCTGTTATCTTTTTTGTCTGGAAACTGACGCCTGTTTTTTTTTTGTACTTAGGCCCTGCTCCGAGTTAACAGCCTTCGCAAGCCGATTGATCGGAAAAACAAAGAGGTAAAGGCCGCAAAAGCTATGGCCGCCTCCAACTGTGATAAGGCAATGTTTCAAATTGCCCAAAATGAAGTACTGACCATTGATCTTCTTTATTATCAGGCGCAGGCTACCGCCGCTGTTCGGGCTCAGTTAGAGGCGGCCCAAAAGAAGAATGACGAGCTGGAGGCGACCGTCACAAATCTTAAGGCCGAGCTGAAACCTCTTCGCCAAAAAATGCACTCTTACGAAGCCATGGAGAAATCTTTGGCCAACGTAAAAGAACGCCTGGTGAGCCAAGAGAAGAGTCTTACCCAAGAGCTCTCGGAAAAGGCCGAGCAAGAGAAGAAAGAGCTCGTCCGGGAGATGGTGGAAGACTCCGCTCAAATCCAGCGCATGACCTGGGGCCGACTGTTCCCCAGTGCCGACTTTGCCTCATGGGAAAGAACGTACCGCCAGTGTTCGGAAACATATAATCAACAGATCCTGGCGGCTGCTGAGGAAGAGGCGTTGGAAGAAGAGGAGGAAGAGCCGGTTGTGGCGCTTGTGCCACTTGGGGGTAAGGCATCAAAAGAGGGTGCAGCTAAAGCCGAGTCCAGCAAGAAGAGTGCTGACCAGGCGGCAGCTGCTAATACTGAACTGCCCCCTTCTTAAGCTTAATGTATTTTTTCCACGGCCTGCGTGCCGTTTGCTTTGTATTTACCCGGCCAGGGGGCCGGGGCTTTGAATATTCTGCTGGTCTTTAATGACCGGCTTATTTTTAATCAAATTTTTGTTTTGATTCAAATTTGTCTAAGTATTCCATATCTAATATCCCATTGTTCACTAGACCGACTGTTGTGTATGGCCGAACGTTGCAGACAGGTACAAATAGTAAGTATGCCGCCTATGCCCCTGGACGACTGGTTGTCTGTTTCCAGGATAGACGATCAGTCGACCATTTATTCAATCGGTGTTCGAACTATTTATTCAATCGGTCTGACCAAGTAAATAGTATTACCTAGTCGCCAAGGAATTAAGTAAGATAACAAGCGGCGGGTACCGGTTGTTTCCCTTTATTGCCAATGTTGGCTTTTAACTCGTAATTTGTTAACCTAGCAAGAGTAGTGGTTGAGAGCCCCTGTTTATTAAAAACAGGCGGACGACTCATACCTTTTAGGCTCCATACTAAGTTTGAGTGACTATTAAGTTAACATAGGAGTTACTTAGTCTTCGTCACAATCTAGATTGAGAAGTAGAGGTACCAGGCGGCGTAGGCCGGCTAGACCCCTTGATTCGCCAATGTTTGTTGGCTATTAACTCAATAGGTACCCCCTGCATTTATCCCAAGTAATACAGGCGGTCATCTGACTCAGATGTCAACTGCTACCACTGGTTTGGTTAGTGATAGAGTTATCCTTGTCTCAAAAACGGCTACGTGGTTGCCCTTGGGGACAGTCGTATAGGTGCCGTGTAATTAGTTTATAGAACAATGAAAGGGAGCTGCTCTCTGCGACGAATTTCATCCGGAGGGATGCCGTCGGACGCCTGCTATGATGTTGGGACAGGTCGTATTAGTTTTGTAGATTTGATCAGGTGGCTTGGCGCCTGGTCTGATCATTCGGCCGGTGGCCTTGGTAAGTTCTTGGTGAACGTAGGTGCTAAGTAAAAGAAGGGTAGCCGCCTGTTAGGCACATGGTCGGCCAGGCCCTAATCTTTTTAGCTAAGTATTGTGAGTAAAATACTCAATGGAGAGTAGCCGACTGTAAAGGAACAGACGGCATGCCCCTCTGAAGATTGAGTGAAAAACTCAAATGGAGAGTAGCCGACTGTAAAGGTACAGACGTCATGCCCCTCTGAAGATAGAGTGAAAAACTCAAATGGAGAGTAGCCGACTGTAAAGGTACAGACGGCATGCCCCTCTGAAGATAGAGTGAAAAAACTCAATGGAGAGTAGCCGACTGTAAAGGTACAGACGGCATGCCCCTCGTAATACAAAAATTGAATAGTAAGTGCAAACTTTATTAAGTAGCTCTTTACTTTACATCTTTCAGAAGAAATATTTTTTAAGGTTATCTACATTCCAAGTTCGAGGCAACGGTTGTCCGTCTGGTGTTTCCAGACGGTAGGTACCGTCCCTGACTTCCTCATAGATTCGGTAGGGTCCTTCCCAGTTGGGAGTTAGTTTGCCAGACTCATTAGCCCTACCAACTGCTTCCATTTTTCTAAGTACAAAGTCCCCTACTTTGAGTGGACGCCTGTGTACTTTTTTGTTGTATGATCTAGTCATTCTCAGGCGATAGATCTCATGGCGCAAAACAGCATTGCCCCTCTTTTCAGGAAGTGAGTCTAATGCCAGGCGCATGGCTTCCCAGTTTGCCTCTTCGTCATACAGCATTACTCGAAGAGTCGGCTCGTAGTGTTCTATTGGAAGAACAGCTTCCGCACCATAAGTTAGGAGGAATGGAGTTTCTCCAGTCGCCCCTTTTTCAGTCGTCCTAATGGCCCAGAGAACATGTGGTAGTTCATCCGCCCATAGGCCGCCTGCTCGTTCAATCTTTTTCTTGAGACCGTCTGAGATGATTTTATTAAAGGCTTCTACTTGGCCGTTTGCTTGTGGACGGCCGACAGATGCAAAGTAGTGTGCAATTCCTTGGTCTCCCAACCAGCTTTTGAGAACAGGCGTCTCAAATTGGGGACCATTATCAAAAACCATAGACATGGGAACCCCGAACCGAGTGATGACGTTTTTCCAAATGAATGAAATTACATCCTTCGTCTTGATTCCCTTTACAGCCTCCGCCTCTACCCATTTAGTGAAGTAGTCAACGGCAACAAGTATATACCTTCTGCCGCCTGTAGCAGGCGTATATGGACCCAGAATGTCCATGCCCCACTTAGCAAACGGTAGTGGGCTGTGAATGGTAGTGAGGTCAGTAGCCGGACGGTGAATTAATTTGCCAAACCTTTGGCACTTGTCACATTTTTTCACCATCTCCATTGCATCTGCTTCCAAAGTAGGCCAAAAGTAGCCCTGCCGCCTTGCCCTTTGAGCAAGCATCCTACCACCTATATGAGAAGCACAGTAACCAGAGTGAAGATCATCTAGTATCTCTCGTCCCTTTTCAGGAGTAACACACTTTAAGAAGGGTTGAAGGTACCCCCTCTTGTGAAGTTCTCCCTGTATCATTTCAAAACAGGAGGCTCGTTTTTTCAGTGCTGCCGCCTGTTGAGGATCATCCGGCAGTGCACCGTTTGTCAGATATGCCCTGATTGAATCCATCCAGGTTGAGCTTCTGTCTAGGATTCCAATAGGGTTTTCCTCGATGCTTCTCTTCTCCATTACTTCCCAAAAAACAGTTCGAGGAGTATCGAAGGAGGTGGATGATGCTAATTTTGACAGTGCATCTGCCTGGTTGTTTTCTGATCTCGGCACTTGGATCAGATGGAAATCCTCAAGGGAGCCGACTGCTTGTCGGACCGCCTGTAAATACCTGATTATGGCCGGATGGGTTGCTTCGTATTCGCCATTGTACTGACTCACTATCAATTGTGAATCAGAACAGGCGTCTATTTTTCTTGCCCCTGCCGCCTTGCACATGCGGATCCCGGCTAGTAAAGCTTCATATTCTGCCTCATTGTTTGAAGCCTGAAAACTGAAGCGTAGAGCATACTCGAACCTGTCGCCCTCTGGAGATTGACATACGACGCCTGCTCCACAACCATTTGAAGTAGAGCTTCCGTCCACATATACCTTCCAGACTTGGTCTGGAACTTGAGAGTCAGGAGGTCGAGTCATCTCTACAATAAAGTCAGCAAAGGCTTGCCCCTTCACTGCTTTTCTAAGCTCGAAAGTAACTTCGAGGCTCTGTATTTCTATGACCCATTTGATCATTCGTCCTGACGACTCCATGATGGTAAGGGGCCGCTTGATTGGTTGGTCGGTATACACGACGACTGAATGTGCCAAAAAGTAGGGCTTCAATTTTTTAACAGCCATGAAGAGTGCAAGACCAAATTTCTCCACTAGGGGATACCTCAACTCGGCATTTTTCAGTACGTGACTGACAAAGTAGACCGGGAGCTGACAGCCGTCCCTTTCAGCAAGGAGCACAGCGCTTAACGCATGATCAGAGACGGCCAGGTACATGTAGAGATCCTCTTTGGGCAAAGGGCTGACCAGCCTCGGCAAGGAATGCAAGTGAACTTTTAACTTCTGGAAGGCGGCCTCAGCATCCGGCCCCCATTCAAACCTTGCCTTTTTCTTAATTGCCTGGAAAAAGTATAGGCATTTGTCGCCTGATCGGCTTAGGAATCTCCCCAAGGCCGCCAGACAACCTGTTAACTTCTGAACCTCTCGGATGGTACGGGGCGACTGCATGTCAATGACCGCCTGTACCTTCTCAGGGTTCGCCTCTATTCCTCTCTGATTGATAAGGAATCCGAGAAATTTCCCAGACTCAACTCCAAATACACATTTCTTGGGATTGAGCATGACATGGTGCCGCCTGAGTGTGGCGAAAGTTTCTCGGAGGTCCGTCAGATGATCTTTCTGAAGTTTAGTCTTGACAATCATATCATCAATATATGCCTCGACGTTTCTCCCAATCTGATCAAAGAACACTGTGTTTATCATTCGTTGGAAGGTAGCCGGGGCATTCTTAAGACCAAACGGCATGACCGTGTAACAGTATAACCCCTGATCAGTGACGAAGGCCGTCTTCTCCTGATCTTTCTTCCATAAAGGAATTTGATGAAAACCAGAATAGGCGTCCATAAAACTCATCAAGGCATGGCCGGCTGTTGAGTCGACCAGGTTATCAATTTTAGGCAGAGGGTAACTGTCTTTGGGGCACGCCTTGTTTAAGTCTGTGTAGTCTACACACATTCGCCAGGTGCCATTCGGCTTTTTAACAAGCACCACATTTGCAACCCAGTCTGGGAAGTAACATTGCCGAATGAACCCTGCATCAAGTAATTTTTTAACTTCGGCGGCTGCCGCCTGACTTCTTTCTTCGCCATGGTTCCGCTTCTTTTGCCGTACCGGCTTCTTTTTTGGATCCACAGCGAGTTTATGTACTGCCAGATCAGGACTAATGCCTGACATTTCATGGACTTCAAATGCAAAGATGTCCTTGTATTCTTTCAATAGGTTGTGAAAGTCGTCACCAAGGTTTCTCAGAGCAGTCGTCCCAACTTTGACTGTTCGGTCAGGACGTGAGTCGTCTAAGATCAGGTCCGCATGCTCACCAGCCGGCTGAGGGCGGAACTCATCCGGCCGCTCCTCTGCCAATGATTGCTATTTTCTTGCTTTTCTTGCGGACTCTGTCTGGGACGCCTTTCTCTTTTTGTCGCCTGTTTCTTGAACAGGCGCACTCTCCTTGACATTGTCAAGGTCTGTTTTTTCTCCACTTGACCCAGTGGCCATAACAGTGGGCTTGACATCCGAGAGATAGCACTCTCGGGCCATCCTCTGATCTCCCCTTAGGGAGCCGACTGTTCCATTATCCCTCTCAAACTTAAGCAGCATAAGAGACGGGATTATAACAGCCTTGGAATTATTCAGGGTTGGTCGACCCAGAATTATGTTGTAGGCCGAGAGTTCCTCTACTACTAGGAACCGGACTACCATGTGTCGTCCTTCCCCTTTTTCGCCCAGGCGAATGGGTAAATCTACTCGTCCCAGTGGGTGGACGACTCCTCCTCCAAACCCTATTAAAGGGTGGGAGGCCGGATGTATGCAGTCCGTCTGATATTTCAGTTTTGACAGACATTTGCTGCTGATGAGATCTGAGGAGCTCCCGGTATCTATGAGGATTCGGCCAACTCTCTGGTTGGCCACTTTACATTCAATAACGAGAGGGTCGTCATGCGGCCCCCTTACCCCTCCTAGATCGTCTTCAGTGATGACAATCTCAGGAAATGTATATTTGGACGGCCGTTCTTGGTGAACGGAATTTACATCTAACCACCTTATATTATCTTTGTTGCCCCTAATAGTGGGGCCGCCTCCTGAGAAGCCGCCTGCAATGGTGTAGACGACTGCATCATCTGTATCGGAACTGTCGGCCTGTTGATTCTTTTTGGCCGACTGCTTTTTTGAGGAAGTGTTCCTCGTAGATTTCTTGACATAAGTGTCAAGATCACCTTGCTCAGCCAAGCGGTCTAGGTACCGCATGAGACTGATGCAGTCATTGGTGTGATGACCAACGTCATCATGATAAGCACAGATTTTGTCTTGGTTCCGGTTGTTTGCAGAACCCTTCATGGGGACCGGCTTCTCAATTGAGAACCGTCCCTTTATTTCTTTTAGGATAAACTGGTTATCCTTGTTAAACACATACTTTGGGGAGTATGGTTTGAATTCTTTTTTCTTTTTCTGGGCCGGCTGTTTAGAGGAATCAACCGCCCAGACCTCTTTTCTTTTCTCATCTTTGTTAGACGACTGTTTCTGTCGTCCTTCTCTTTTGTCGAACCTTTTCCCGTCCGACTGTTTAATCGTACACAGATCAGTCGCCTGTATATAGGCTTCTGCTTCAATCAAGGCCTCTTCAAGAGTCGCCACCCTTTTTCGAACTAAATCAAATTTGAAGGTAGACCCGTCTTTGAGACCTCTAAAAAAGTCAGTATAAGCTACCTCATCCGGTAACCCTTGAATCTGTATTCTCATCAGGTTGAACCGCCTGATGTAAGAACGAAGCCCCTCCTCTCGCCCTGCTGAATTGTTCCCAAATCAAGGGTCGTTTTCTTCGCAGGGATGTTCATAGCGAAGTTGGAGGCAATAAGTAAGCAAGCGTCCTGAAGCTGTTTACACAACCAGTCGGCAGGTTGCCGAACCATTGCTGTGCGATTCCCTTGAGAGTCGCTGGGAAACACTTGCACCAAGTGGGATCATCCAACCCTTGAAGGTACATCAGGTTGGTGAATGCCATCAGATGGTCTTCTGGATTAGTAGTGCCGTCATAGGCGCCTACTAGTACATTTTTTACTTTGGCCGGCTGAGCGGCTTCAGTAATTTCCTTGGAGAAGGCCGACGGCTGTTCACCAAGTCTAAGCAGCCGTAGCTGCCAGTCCATAGGTTGGACGTTTTTTGCTGCAGGTCCACCAAATGGAGGTGGCTGCATAAAATACTGTTGTTGCGGCACAAATGGTAAGTTTGGTACCGCCTGGGCACTATGAAAGCCGGATTGACGGGAGGTGCCGCCTGACTGACTCTCATGGTACGACTGAGTATGCCTCATCGAGGCATTTCGCAAAGTGTCTTGAAAATTTGAAGTAGAAGCCGACTCTGACAATCGGTCACTCTTCTTCTGCTCTAGCAGTAGCCGAGCATCTGTGAACGTTTGCTTTGACCCGTCCGCCTGAATATGACGAACCGGTTTCCTATTTCCCGTAGGATAACGGAATTTTGTGAAATCAAGAGCAAGTGGCTCCCGCTTCTTGGATTTAGGATGAGGAGTCGCCTCTCGCCCTTGAACTGGCTTCCTTTTCAGGGAAGTGGAAGGTTTTTTGGCCGACTGCTCTTTGACTGAAGCAGGCGGTTTTTTGTTGATCAACTCTTGAATCTCTCCCTTGAAGTCCCTCATGAAGGTCATGAGTTCGTTCCTTGTGATGGGAGCAGACCCATCAGTCGGCTGTTGCCGAGCAGGCGGTGCGCCTGCTGGCTCGCTTCCTGTTTGAAGATGCTCCCGTTCCCTCCTTTCGGTATGACGGGTACGTCGGGCCCTTAGGGTCCCGTCTGGAGCTGTATGAGTTTCCACTTCAAATTCACTTTCGGTATCATGGTCCGACTGAACTTGAGGGTCGTCTAGGGGACGCCTCTCTTCAGGAGTCGGTACAGACTTGGATGCCATCTCTGAAGTACTCTCCCCACAGACGGCGCCAAATGTTTCGGGGTTTTCTGATGTCCTGCGGGAGAGTTACAATTCCGAGACTGGAACCGGACGCCTGTACCTGCAAAATAACGGAGACTCCTGAGAGCTCCGCCTCCAACGGTCAAGTTAGTACCTGATTAAGGAGTAATTAATACGGAAATTAAAGTAATAAGATCTCTCTAGGTGAGAGTGTTTAATGTTGGTAATCTGCGTCGTTAGCGAGATTAGCCGGTTACTAGTGTTCCGTAATGTTTCTGTTCTTCTCTTGATTTCTTGATCTCTCCTTGACTGCTTAATTAATGAGGATTAATTAAGTATTTATAGCCTTGAGAAGCGTGCCACTCTCTAGGTTTAGGGTAAACCTAGGGCTGACCGGGCCTCTAGACAGGATTGGGCCTTGTTGGCCGGTTTTCCCATTTGGCATGGGTGGACACGTGGCGTGTCTCAATTGGTCCGTAGAGGACGTATCTGTGATTGACACGTGGCAGGCTCTTATTGGCCTACGTGAAGGACACGTGGCGGAACCTGGTTGGTCCACTTGTCAGACGGTGATTGGTGGATAAAAATCCCCTAATCACCAATGGTAACCAACTTTTTTTCAATTATCTTTGGTAGGCAAATACTTTTAAATTTTCTCAACCGTAACCTTAATAATGTTTTTCTGTTAGAATTCCGTTAAAATTAACTATATTGTAAACCAAGGTTAACTTTCAAAAAAAATAAAACACTTTACCAGCCACCCTCTCCCCCTTCCCTTCCAATCCTCCATTGTTGGTCTTCTTCATTGCCGCAACTAGGATCGATTGCTAGCTAGGTCTGATCAGAGCACCTGGTCTTCCCCTGCCCGCCGTCGCAAAGGCTTCACCCACCGAAAATACCCCGGAAACCTACCCTTCCCCACTACGAGCCCCCCCCCCCACAACCCTAATTCCCCACCTGAAACCAGCCCAAACTCGCGTTTAGGGTGGTTTAAAGGTAGGGATTAATTAGAAATTGGGGGCGCGCGACTCATGGTGGGTGGAAGGGGTCGTTTTCCGGTGGTGGGAAAGGGAAGGGACGAGTTCAGGGGTAGGGGGAAATTGAAGGGGATGGGGGCGGGAAAGGGGATGGGTTGGGGTTGGGCCGCTTGGGTGACAAGGTAGATGAGTAAATCGACGCATAGGGAAGGCCCGAGTGTCGTGCGGAAAGGCTTGGCTAAGAGTCGGTCGTTGGCAGTAGAAAAGGAGGGGAAGATGGCGGTTGGGCTGGTGTTAGAAGGGGTGGTTTTGTTTTTGTTTTGTTTTTTTTAATTTTTAGAAAACTAACTATGATTAAGTGTTTTTTATTTTTTTATTTGAAATACTTAACTCTATTGAGTAATAATTTAGATTTAACGGAAAAAAACACTAGTAAGTTTACGGTTGAGAATTTTTACAAGTATATGGCTACCAAAGATAATCGAAAAAAAAGTTGGTTACCATTGAAAATAAGCAAAAGTAGAGGGCTACCATTAAGAATTTTCCATCAATTAAAGCACTTACTTGGATGCCTCACACCTCTTTCTAATAACAAAATACACGCGTTAGTAACTTCAAGGAAAATAATAAACAAAACAATTAATTTAAATAATAATTGAAAGAGATATTTGGGACCAAACCCTCAGAAATTAAAACCTTTCACGTCTAGGGCGAAGGCAACTTCGAACTAGGCTAGGTGTGTCTAGATCTTGTAAATGCGGAATTTTGTATGAAAAAAGGGTTGGTTTAGAAAATAGAGAGAGAATAATCAAGAAATTCTTGATGAGAGTTGGTGATTGAAAAAGGGAATTAAAGAATTGATGATTTTGATGAGAATTGATGATTGAAAACGGAGGTATTAGGAGGCTATTTATAGAGAAAATAAGCCAAATGGATAGAAAAATAAATCAGAGTTTTGACGAGAATAAAACTCGGTTAGCGCAAGACGCTGGTCATTAGCGCCTGGCGTTGAAAGTTAGCGCCAGGTGCCAAGCCTTAGCGCCAGGCGCTAATAATCAGTTTCACGCGTTTTTTGTTTTTATCATATCTTTTGATTTGGAAGTCCAAATAAGGCATATAATATGTCGTTAGAAAGCTCTTGAAGTCTAATTTTCAATCCAATTAGAATCAGATTAAAATGTTTTGTAGATAAAAGGATATGCCCGAAATAGTGGAATGCTGTTAGTTTTGGATAGAGTTTGTTTTTTCTCATTTATATCTTTTCCGTTATAGCTCGGAATTAATATTATAATATATCATTGGAAAGATAATTTCAAGATCTATCCAACCATATAAAATTTGGATAAATATTATGAGGCACGAAAATAATATCTGACTGTTTTTGAACATCTTTAAATTCGAATAGAATTAGGATTTAAGAAAAAGGAAAGTTTTTATTTAACTCAAATTCTTTAATCTTATCTTTTTAAAAAGGATAATTATGATATTTTAGAAACTTATAGAAGCTTCTAATTAATCATAATTAGTTTAGGAATAGGATTAGACCTTTGGACCCTCCACATGATCATTGGGTCGTAGGTAAAATCCGGTTTGGGCCTAGTTTAGTATTTTGGCCATAACTTCCTCATTATTCATCGGAATTGGGCTTATAATATATCGTTGGAATGATATTTTCAAACCCATACAACTGCACTATTATTGGACCCATATCATGGACCAAACTAAACTGGAATGCACGTTTTTTAAAAATAGGTTAAAAAAAGAAATATTTTCAAAAACAGGAAGAAAAGATATTTTAATAAAAACATCCTCATCATTAGACTTTTCACTCTTTCGCTTTGTTCAATAATCAAATGACATGAAAGGTATTCATCACTGGGTTTGGTTTTGGGGAGACACATTTGGGTGTCTACACTAGGTAACGCTATTGCAAACGAAACCCCAAGAGAGAGAAAATTTCGAACATTATGATAGCAGTTGGTTTGAGGGAGAAGATTAGAGGCGATTTTTAGTTTGATTAAGAACAATACTTGGGTTTTTGTGGCCTTTCTAGCTGATCCTAGCATTTTTCTTCATCGTTTCGAGAGGTTTGTTTGAGCTATTTTTACGATTTCGTTGATCGTCCTATTCAAATGTTGGTGCACTTAACCTTTTGATGTAAGTATCGTAGGCTCCATTATGTGTTGTTAATATAAGCTGAACCTTTTAAGTTGCTGTTTTAATTTAGTATTGTTGTATGAATGATGCTTATTCAATGAATTATTAATTTAATTAAATGAAATTGAAACCTACGTAATTTCTTAATAGAACGCGGGGAAATTAGGTCGTTGACTAACCTTCTCACGGTCAATTTTTTTTTTAATAATCCTAAACTAACCCCTAAACATATCTAATGGTAAGTTTGGAGTCGAACCACAAGGAACACTAATGTTAGATTGCTCTCGATCTAATGTTTAAGCTACACCAAAGATGGTTTATTGATAGAGGACACTACAACTACACTAACACACATATAAAAAACAAGATATTATAAAGTCTACCACGGGCAAAGATCTACTATGAACAATTAACAAGTTAATGAGAATCCATTTTTATAATTAATCATACAAAGAAAGAACTAAGATAGGAATTAATTACACTCAAGAGCAATCTCTCAAATTCCTAGCCTAGATCCCCTCATTGACTAGGTGCATAGAAGAAATTTACCCAAAATACAATCAAATATATCATTTTAATTCATAATCCCTGGTCAAACTAGAATTAATATGCAATTCAGTTTGCTATCATGGGACATCAATCCAATCTAAAACAAACAACATGTCATCATCTATTCAATCAATTTAATCACACAATTATTATCAAATTTATCTCAAATAGCTCAATTACACATTACAAAGTTTCACTCAACACCTACCTAGTAGAAGGAGATCTACTCAAACATGATTACCAAAGAAATTAAAGAAAGCATAAAGAGAAAAGAGAGTAAGAATGCTCATTGATATAAGATGAAAATCTTCAAATCATCAAATTCCTCCTTTGATTATCCAAAATCCATAAAACCATTGTGTTCTCACTTTCTCTCTCTAAAAACCTAAAACTAACAAAAAAAACTACTGAAAAAATGAATTCCTCTCTCTAAAATGAGAAAAAAAAATATATTTATACTTGTAAGGAAAGTGTGCCCATCGTAGGGGATCCTTCTCCTTAAATGCCCTTGTCCCTTTAAAAGCCTAGGACTTTACACTTGTTAGGGTGTATTAGGATTTGAATTCCTGACTTTTTAAGGGACCTTGAATTAGAATTGATCCTATCATTACGCTTTTTTTTTTTTAAGAAATAAGTAGGAGTCTCCAATGAGTTTTAGGAAAACTCATAAACCTCGTTCATGTCTTTCTCCCAAGTAGAGTTCAAGGGATATTTAGCACAAATCGTAAGTTTACCCATACCCGAATCGGTCTACGTGTACCAGAAATGAGTTCGAGAGCGAGGGTACTAAAATAACGTTCCCTTTAGGGGGAATAGTTATCCTAGCCCTAGTGTGGCCTCTACTAGCTCTTCCTTTTTCATAATCTCATCACCAACCAATATATGCAACGTGATACCTAAAAACTAAGTTAGTTGATTTATTTACAAGCATTAATCACGTAGAAATTGCATTGCAAAAGTGGTTATTCTTTTGTTATTCATATTCATGAAAAGAACAAGAAATAAATAATGTTTGCTTTGACTTAGGTTATAAAACAATCAATTAATTATTCAAATTTTAGTCTTGATTAACACAAGAATACTATGTGAATTAAATTAATTAAAAGTTTTTTTAAAGTGATCAAACAACATTATTTATTCAATTAAAGTCATTTAAACAATAAAAGAAAAGGTGATTTATCTAAGTAACCATGAAACTAACCATTCTTCTTTTATGATAGCTAAATCTCCGTTTAATGTGCTTATGGACTTTATTTCTTCTTTGTACCTCCAAGGACTTAAATGGATCCAATTAGGGTTGGAAAGTATTTAGGAAGAGATAAGAAAAGTAGTATGATAGTAAGAGATACTGAGAGATTAGGGTTTTGAGAATGATAGGGTTAGAATTCTGATTTTTCCGTTCCCTTTGGTTGAATGAAGACTTCTATGTATAGGCGTAGGAATCTAGGTTTAGGGTTTTAGAGTCATTCCATCAAGTGGCGCACGCAACTTTCTAGTCACGCTGGGTGCCGCGCACATCTTAATGACTTGCGCACGCCAGGTGCGCGCAACTCACTGAGTTGCGCTCGGTGCAGTTTGCCTTTTTACGAAATGAGTTTTTAAAACTTACATAACTTTTGATTGCAAAGTTGGATTAAGGCGTATGAGATATCATTGGAAATCTTTGAATGTATACTTTCCAATTCTGTTAGAATTAGGTTAATATGTTATCGATCAAAATATATGGCCGTTGGAGTGCAAGGATGTCAATTTTAGGGCCTGGTTTTGTGTTTTGATCATAATTTCTTTGTTTTAACATGGAATTGGACTTATAATATACCGTTGAAAAGATCTTTGAAAGGGATATACATATGTATTAGCCTTGCATATAAATTTGATGGTTTTTTATCTGATTGGCTCGATTTTTAACAATGTAAGATCCGTTGGATCCAACCATTATATCTGGCGTATTTGGGTCTGTTATTAATCAAGTTTAAACATGTATGAGCACGTTTTAGGCCTAATTAGTAATTGGACAATGCTCTAAGATAACTTGGTCTCAAATATGGATTTTATCTTACTTCATAATGCATTTCATAGTCCATAAACATTTCAATTTTGATCTAGCATGAAGAACAGATTTTTGTAATATCATCGCACTTCCTGTCAGGACAAGAGGCTAAAAGTAGGTGTCTACAGTTAGCCCCCACTTTGATTGAGTCTAGAATAGATGATGATCAAAGTAGACAAGGAAATAAATCCGAGACTCATTTTGCAAAGTTGCATAAAAATAAGGAATCTTTCATTAGTGTTTGAGAATGTCGAAATTATCCTCGATTCGCTAGATGTTCAAGGCAAGTAGCTGCTAAGGCTAGAAAAATTATTTTATAAACTTATTTCCCTAAAGAATCTAGATTGATCCTTTGCAAATGTAGAATGATTTTACAAGTACAGGCTTTCCTAAGTGATGTCATGTCATGAGAAGATATCGGTTGAACAAGATTAAAGAGGATGATATCCTCTCAAGTATGGCATCGTTGATCTAAATTCCCTCGATATGTCATTGAAACTTTAGTCTATGATTTTAACAAGTTAAAATATGATAAAAGGAGAGGTGTTTTGGCATTCGTAGCCTAACACGTGAATAAAGTTCTTGACACTCGCTTGCCAAAATGAAGTATTTAGGGTCCACAAGATAGAAATACATGTCTCAGGACTGGAGGCATATATACAAATCCACTGAGAGAGAAGAAAATCGGTAACTCTCTCAGCAGTTTTGTCCACAAGATGAGAACAAGTGTCTTAGCATTGGGGGCATGTGTCTAAACAGATGCGACTTCGCATGTCGCTCTTTATACTGGGGGTGGACGGATACCCTAACTGTCCAGTAAGCCAGTAAGCTCACTAACTACCGTATTTGCTTCCAATCGAGAAGTGTCTGCTCTCAGTTGGATCGACGCGCCAGACGACTAGTTTAGCAGAAAGTTATATAATTCTACCGTTTTAGTTAAGGGAGGTAGATCACGTTGCTGAGAAGAGGTGAAATTTTACGCAACACCTACGCCATATAATTTTACGCTGTAAAATACGCCATCCTTTTTGCTGTGGATGCCAAAAAGAAAGAAAAGAACATGACATTTCTAAATTCAGTATAGTAAAATGACAAACCTGTCTATGGGAGATTTTACGTAAAGCACCACTACGGAACATTTTAAGACACGCTTACGAAAAACTTCCAAAACATATGCTTAGGGTAGGCACAAAGCATGGTGTGCATGCAGGATGATGCAAATAACTATCAAAGAAGAAAACAAACTACAAGATGCAAAGCAATTAAAAGATTTCAATAATTCGCGCATCATTACGTCTAATAATGTTCAAAACTGTTAGAAAAAATTCAAAATGGATTGAAATCTAAGCACTAGTCTTTTAAGGGACCGGTATGCATGTGCAAGTGATCAGTGGGCCGCGCTGGCCAAGCGCGCACAAGACACTAGGTTGCGTTGGGATGCCAAGCGTAACTTGACGAGTTGCGCGCGACATTTGAATCAGTAAAAGAGGTGGAGAAACGTGATCCACTGATCACTATCTTCTTCTCCACTTTCACTATTTTCGATCTCTTTCCCTTTTTTGTTGTTGTTTGAAGGAAAGTAAACCTTGCTCATTTTATTGTACCAGACTTTGATTTTTGTCAGTAAAATGGATAAAGCCAATTGAAGAATCGTAACTTTTATAAGTTAGAGGCTTTCAGTTAGAATTCTTGTCATGAATTTGTTTGTTCTGATTTGTTTAAGCAATATATTGGAACAAATTTCATATTAAGTGGTAAAGTATTGATCCTGTATGAGCATATACAAGCATATATGCGTTTTTTTTGTTCATTTAATTTTGAATTTAAGTTTGAACTTTATTTCTCTTTTTTTTTGCTCACATGGACAATACTCGTTAATTTTAATGTAATTTGAAGTGTTTAGAACAACAATTATTCATTAAAATTATAAATGAAATTTTGAACTTTGATAATAGCATGAAATTGTTCTTGCGACTCATGTTTATTTTTTCATGCGTAAGTTGCAAATTTGGTTTTATCAATGATAAAAATAACCGATGGTTATTATTATTCACTTATAAAACTGTGATTTCAAGATTTGCACAAAACTAGTTAGTTTAAGAAATTCTTGAAGACATTATCGAAATGGTGTAGTTTGGCTATATGTCGGGCTTGCAAGCTTCGACCCCATTTTATATTTTCGAATATTGTAGCCCCTAATGTTGGGTGATTTCGATGACTTGTTTGTTTTTACTAACTAGAACCTTTCATGTTGCTTGAAATGGGTCTAAAAATCCTGTGTTTTGTTTTATTATGATAACAACTAGGATCTTGGAAACAATTAAGCTAGTGTGTTTTAATTGTTTTCGATCATACATAGTTTTAACAAACGAAATTTGTCAAGTATAGTAATATTGGTTGTTTGTTAGAACATGTAAGAGGAAAAATGAAATGTTGTTCAATTATTTCCTCTCTTCTCGCTATTTTCAAATTCTTTCTTTTGAGTTCAAATTTTGTTACTAATTTGAAGCTTGAGAAAGTAGATGTCATCCTCCTTGTGTGCAACAATGGAGAAAAATGAATACCTCTTAATTTAGTTTATCAGGAGTCTTTTATTCTAACTCATGAAATTGTTTGTCTTATGTTAAGGAAGTGTTTTGTTACAAATTTTATGATGAATGATTGAGTACTAAGATTTTGTATGGGCAAGTATGTTATATGCATTTTAATTCTTGTTTGAAACTCACAATTTGTTTCTTTTGCTCTATACTAGTCGTACTATCTAATCTTTAGGGTAAATTGAAGTATGGAAACAAAAATTAGGCACTAAGATTAATTTTTGAAGTTGAACTTGAAAATGGCTCGAATATGTAGCTTGTTCTATGGCCAAGTTCAATTGAAAACTTAGTTTTCAAAGGAACAAAATGGTTATTAAATCATTGTGATGCATTTAAAAATTATAAGGCATAATATCTACATAACCCATTTGTAGTTTAGGCGATTCTTGAAAGTAGCTCGAATGGCATGAAAATCTCATTTTTATATTGGAGCCCCCATGTGTCGAGTTACGCGCAATCTTGCAATTTCTCAAGTCTTGGAGCCCCCAATTTGGGGTAATTATAATGACTTGCTATTGTTTAGACAATTCATATAATTGTGATATTGTAGGGAATATTTCAAGCATTATCCCTAGCTTGAACCCCATTGAGATCATACACTAAAGTACGGTGGCGTCCAAAGGGAAAGAAGATAGAGAAAAAGAGTCGCCAACAAGTTTTAGGAACTTGTAAACCATTCACGAGGTGAAGGTTACACCCCTTAACGATCCAGGAGATCGTTAACTCCAATAGGTCTGGAACCATGACTGGTAGTTCGGGGATGAAGGTACAAATCCAACCTAAAAGACATTGAACCTGCCCTAATAATAGGCCTCTACTGTATTCTGATCGTATTCATGTACGCTTTCTGACTAACATGCAATCAATAGGATTAACCCTAAACCTGTTTATCTATGTTGGTTGAATATTAATGCACAAACAAACTATTATTGGCGATCACTTGAATTATAATCACATTAACCCTAAACAAGATTATTAATTATCTTATTAAGCGTGATTACAAGTACAAATTCCCTTTAAACATGCATAAAAGGTGTGATCAAGCAATAATAACAATAAATAAATATCAAGCAACATAATAATCATGATAAAAATAATGATAATTATGACAATTATAAAAATAATGATGAATCATCATCATAACAATTATAATCATAATATTCATGTTAAAGCATAATAATAGCAAGATCCTAGGCTTGATAGTAACAAGATTAATAACAACCCCTAGCATGTCACTAAACAATAAAGATCAAATATATAGCCCTAACATGATACTATCAAGAATATTAGGAAAGAAAATAGGAAGCATTATAGAAATCATAATTGATTTAAGAAACTTATCCTTTACCCTAAACATCATACTAAGAAAAGCATCCTACACTAGTAGAAAAAATAAAAAAGGCACCCCCTAATTGGCACCGGTTCAGTCCAAACCCGTGCCAAAAATGGCCTTAAAATTTGGTGGGAAGTTGAACCAGGATATATGGCACCGGTTCACTTCAAACCGGTGGCAAAAACATAAAAGGGCACCGGTTTGAAGTGAACCGGTGCCATTAAATATTAAAAAAAAAAAACCGCCCATATAAAAGCCCCCAACCCTAACACATTAGCTCATTTAGCCGTTTCTCTTTCTCTCTCCTCCTCTCTTCCTCTCTTCCTCTTTCTCTCTCCTCTCCTCCTCTTTCTCGATCTCCTTCTCCATCCTCCTTCTCCGTCCTCCTTCTCCGTCCTCCTTCTATTTCTCTTCCCTCATCTCCTTCTCCCTCATCTCCTTCCAACATGCAACACCGTCCTCACTTCTTTCAATCGATTTCTTGGTATTTTTTTTTATTTTATTTTGATTATTATTTTTGATTTCCGTTCATTTTTATTCGATTTTAATAGGTTTTTTTTTTCGATTTTCTGGGTTATTTTTCTTCGAATTATGGGTATTTGTTTTCGATTTCATTTTTGGGTATTTGTTTTTCGATTTCATTTCTGGGTAATTGTTTTTCGATTTCATTTTTGAGTTTTGTTTTTCGATTTCATTTCTGGGTATTATTATTGTTTTTCGATTTTGATTCATTTTTCGATTATTATTTGTTTTTCGATTTTAACTAATTTTCAATTTTAATTTTTTTTGATTTTTTTTTAATTTTCTGGGTTTTAATTTTTTTCGATTTTCTGGGTTTTAATTTAATTTTTTCTTCATTTTCTGGATTTTCTCGATTTTCTGGGTTTTAACTAATATTCGATTTTAATTTTTTCGATTTAATAGGTTTTAATTTTTTTTTCGATTTTAATTTTTTCGATTTTTTTTTTTAATTTTCTGGGTTTCTAATTAATTTTCGATTTTAATTTTTTTTGGATTTTTTTTTATTTTTTGGGTTTTAATTTTTTTCGATTTTCTGGGTTATAATTTAATTTTTTCTTCATTTTCTGTATTTTCTAGGTTTTAACTAATTTTCGATTTTAATTTTTTCGATTTTCTCCGTTTTAATTTTTTTTCGATTTTAATTTTTTCGATTTTTTTTTATTTTTGGGTTTTTAACTAATTTCGCAGCTAATACAATACTATTTGCTTTGCAGGCCCAAAATATTGCACATAATTGAAAAATCAAGAATCAAGAATATTGATTTAGATGTTTGGTTTTTTTTTTATTGTGATGTTGTAATATTTTTTTTTATTTATATTGTAGTTCTTTTTTATTTATTTATATGTTGTAATTGTTTAATTTTATAATTTGTACATTGTAATTTTTTCTTGATTATATACTGTAAATTTCGGCTATATTCAATGATATTCGATTAATATGTTGTTGTTCTTATTTATTTTAGTCAATTTGATTTTTAAGTGAAAAATGACAACAACAAAAAAAAAAATTTGATTTTTGGGGATTTTTTGGCACCGGTTACCGGTGCCAAAAGCTTTGAAATAATTTTCTGTGGGCCTTTTTGGCACCGGTTAACCGGTGCCAATTTTGATTTTTGGCACTGGTTTGAACCGGTGCCTTTTTAAACCCCTTTTTAGCACCCCCCACATAGGCACCGGTTCAAACCGGTGCCTTAGGCCGGGTTTGAACCGGTGCAAAATTCATTTTTTTACGTAGTGCTAACATGATACTAGGAATCAAAATAATAACCTAAACATGATTTCTATATCAAAATATCCATTAAGCAATTAAAACACTTAGTTGAATGCCTCATACCTCTTTCTAATAACAAAATACACGCGTTAGTAACTTCAAGGAAAATATAAAATCAAACAATTAAATTAAATAATTGTAAAAGAGATTTGGGACCAAACCCTCCGAAATTAAAACCTTTCACGTCTAGGGCGAAGGCAACTTCGAACAATGCTAGGTGTTTCTAGATCTTGTGAATGCGGAATTTTGTTGAGAAAGCTTAAGAGAGAGAAGAGATTCTTGAAAACTAGAGAGAATAAGAAATCTAATTGTTGTTGATGATAATTGATACGAATTAGTGATTTTTCATGATCGAAAAGGAGGTTTTAGGAGGCTATTTATAGAGAAAATCATCCGGACAGATTGAAAAACGAATCAGAGTTTTGACAAGAATAAAACAGCTTAGCGCCAGACGCCAAGCCTTAGCGTCAGGCGCTAATCTCGTCGTAAGGCGCTAGAAACCAGCTTCATGCTCTTTCTTAATTTTAATAAAATTTAGCCGTACAGAAGGGCAAAATCGTATTTTCCTTAAAAACAATTTTTTTATTCTGATTAAAACTCTAAAAAGTCAACCGAAGTCAATTTATCAATGCTAATTAAATTAGGAATGAAAAGAAACTTCTAGAAGAATCTAGAAGACTAAAATCAATTTTAATTGCATTAGGAATGATAAATCAATATTAGGCCCTCCTCTAGATCATTGGGCCGCATATAAGGATCAAACCGGGCCCAATTAGTAATTTGGCCATAACTTCCTCATTGTTCATCGGAATTGGGCTTATAATATATAGTTGGAAATAGGGGTGTTCGCGGTGCGGTTTGTAATATTTTTAAACCGCACCAAACCGCACTTTTAAAAAAACTGCACCAAACCGCACTGCAAAATGCGGTTTGGTGCGGTGCGGTTTAACCGTATTTTATTAAAATTGTAATTATTCTTTTAAAAAAAAACTTTTATTTTGTTTTATAAATAGTATATAATTTAAATATTAAACTCTTTAAATTAATCTTTAATTGACTAATAATTAAAGATTAGCTCATATAATTTAGTTCTTTTATATAATTTTAATGAAAATATAGTATAAAAATCGTAAACCGCATTAAAGTGCGGTTTGGTCTCAATATTTTTTGAAATCGCACCAAACCGCAAACCGCGGTTTGGTCATTTTTAAAAACCGCACCGCAAATTTCAAACCTCAAACCGCACCGCAAACCCTTGTTGGAAAGCTCTTTTCGAACCCGACCCAAATACACTATTATTGGACCCCTGCCATGGACCAAACCAAACTGGATTGGCTGTTTTCTAAAAATAGATTTTCAAAAACAGAGAGAAAGAAAAGAAATGAAAATAGCCGCAACACTAGACTTTCCACACTTTCACTTCATCCGATGATGATTCGACGTGAAAGGTACTTATCACTGGGTTTGGTTTTGGGGAGACACAAATGGGTGTCTACAGAAGCCCCCACTTTGACTGAGTTTGGAGAAACGCAAGTTTCGAAAACAAAAGTCAAAGTATCGATAGAGACGGAGAATGATTAAGAATGTTCTGCGATTCTAAATCATTCTTGTAACGCAGATACCTACAAACTAGCGTTAGTTAAACAGATAAAAGTGTTAAGAAACACGGATCTTTTCACCGTCGAGCACACGTCTCTAAAAGGTAACCAATTTGTTGCTGTTGCATTGCTGTTGTTTGTGACAACCTTCCACAATCTAGGGAACACCATCTTGATGTTTTGATGTTCACTTGTCTCTAAAAAATAGAGCTTTTTTGGAAGAAATGTCCACGCGTCTCTGAACAAAAGAGCTTCTTTTTGAGGATTGTTCACTCGTCTCTGAACAAAAGTGCTTTAATAGGATGCCCACGCGTCTTTGAGAAGGAGAGCTTGAAATACATGTCCACGCGTCTCTGAACAAAGAGCTTTGAATGATTTGCTCATGCGTCTCTGAGCAAAAGACCTTTTTTGATGATATGTCCACACGTCAATGAACAAAAGAGCTTTGATGATATGTCCACGCGTCTCTAAACAAAAGAGCTTTGATGATATGCCCACGTGTCTCTGAACAAAAGAGCTTTAATGATATGTCCACGCGTCTCTGAACAATAGAGCTTTGATGATATGTCCACGTGTCTCTAAACAATAGAGCTTTGAAAGGATTGTCCACGCGTCTCTGAACAATAGAGCTTTTTGATATGTCCACGCGTCTCTGAACAAAAGAGCTTTGATGATATGTCCACGCGTCTCTGAACAATAGAGCTTTGATGATATGAATGTTTTTTGCGATCGTTCGGTTGGCTATGAACAGGAGCTTTGCTAAATGGTTGTATCCTGTAAAAATCAAAAGATGGCCAAAAGACTTTGCTAGTGTTTTTCTTAGGGTTGACCTAAGGCTTGATGTTTTTTCTTAGGGTTGACCTAAGGTGATTGACTGACTTGATGTTGACTCAAAGTGACTGACTGACATGAGGTTGACCCAACGTGACTGAATGACTTGAGGTTGACCCAAGATGAATTGACACGTGTGACTCATGACTCGTGTGTGCATTGTATGGTGATCGTGCGACTCGAAAATGCAAAAAAGAAAAAAATTTCCGTCATTTTTGTGGAGGGTACCGACTTTATCCCGAAAAAAAAGACGCGAAAAAAAGAAAGAAGCAAAGTTTTTGAAGGTGCATGTTGAATGAGCTTAGCCAAGTATATGCGTTTGATGCTGTTTCTCAAGGTGCAAAGGTTAATTCATCCTAGGTTATCCTAGTTGACTCGATAATGAAAGTATTCAGGTAACTTAGGCGCGGAGGCTAAGTACTTCATACTTTGTGATGCAATGATGATTATGATTGATGAGACAAGGCATGCTGCAACGTTGTGTTAACATTTCATGACAATAGGGTTCCTAAGGGTAGTGTATTTGGTCATGTATCTGTGATGCGTGTGAAAGTGACACTAAAGTTAGGCCGCAAGGGTAAGTGTGTGGAAAGATATTATTTTTTAGAAGAGTCAAATGATGGTGACTCTTTTTGGAAAATAAGATTTTATTACCAAAGAGAGAAAGTTACAACTTACAAAAGCTAAGTTATAACTACCACCAGAACACCACAAAACCTGAAAACAACAGGCCAACCCCAAAACCAGTTCTAGATCCAGACCTAGCCACCTTCTAGGAATGGTTCTAGGAAGGGCCTAGAACAACTGGACTTAGATTTCCAGCCACCTTCTAGGAAGGGTTCCAGAAACCAGGACCAGACAACAATACCAGCAATAAACAACAAAGCCATACACCCAAAAAAACACCGAAAAAAACAATCAGAAGCAGACATGCCTGCAAGCTGACCAGGAAACCAACAAAAACAAAAAACAAGCAACAACAAAAGCAACAAAGCTTGCACCATCAGCAGACAGCAAGGCACAGAGCAACGGACAACAGACAACAGAGCACAGACCAGCATCAAGCACAAACAACAGTGCACAGTAGTACAAACAGCAGTGCAGCAGCAACAAACAGCAGCAACAAACAACAGTGCAGCAGCAACAAACAACAGCAACAGACAACAGTGCAGTAGCACAAACAGCAGTGCAGCAGCAACAACAAGTAGACAGCAGTGCATAGCAGTGCACAATAGCACAAACAGCAGAGCACAGCACCAGCAGTATAGGGACAGCAAAGCAGACAACAGCAACCAGCAGACAGCAGAGAGATACAGTCAGCAGAAAAAGAACAGCAAAACAATAAAAGATGCAACGGGAATCTCAACTTCAAGAAAATAAAAGCACCATCAGAACCCATCATCAAATAAAGAGCCAAACGAGCAACCAAACAAGACAGATAATCCAAAAACCCCAAGAAAAAGAAACCAGAACGCAAACACTAGAAGCTAGAGACAAGCTCCAAAACAATCAAATATTTGCTTCCCGCGGGGATTCTACAAACTGAATGAAAGACAATATCCCTAACTAGGGCATCAACAGATTTGCAGCAACCAGTAAAGAGAACTGCATTCCTTTGGATCCAAATACCATAAACTGTTTCAGTGAAGGCCACCTGGATCACTTTATTCTTCAATCTGGAACTTCTGCAGATTTTCTTCATCCAATTGACCTCATCACTAAACTGCTGAACAGGCTTGGAAACATGTAAGATACCAAACACCTTGCTCCAAACCTTCCTAGAGAATTCACAATCAAAAAATAAATGTTGAACACTTTCATTGCCATTCAGACATAAGAAACACCTTGGATCACAAGAGATGTGCCATTGAAGCAACCTATCCTTAGTGACAAGCCTATTCCATAAAGCTAGCCACAAGATAAAAACACTTTTGGGTGTTGCTAAGTTATGGCAAGTAACTCTTTTCCAAGGAACTTTAGGCACTTGAGGCTTAATAGCAGCATAAAGCTTCTTGATTTTCAACTTGTTTCCCTGTACGAAACCATCCCATCCCCCTTGATCATTCACAACATCTCTACAACTCAAAATCTTCTTCAAGAACCAAGAGCATCTATCAGGGGTAGGGGTGGTCCAACAATCTTTATGCTTGAAATAGTAGATATGGACCCACTTAACCCAAAGATTATCAGCCTTGTGAGCAATATCCCAAAGTTACTTAGTGACAGTGATGAGTGTCATTTATGACACTCATAGGGTAGTCTTTTAGGGTTATTTCTTTCCCTTTTTCATGCTTTCTTCTCTTATTTTTGGTCCTTTTTCCTTTAGTTTCTCTTTCTCCTCTTTTCTTTATGGTTCTCGTGTTTTTCTCGTGTTTTCCTTTTATTTGGCTCTTTTTCCCTTTTATTTCCTTTCTTTGTTTGCTTGTGTAGGTACTAGGAGAATCACCTTTGCAAAGGAATCAAGTTGGGACCTTAATGACCAAGCAAGGAAGAAGCATATGGCTAGAAAGGGCTTAGAGAGGCCTTGGAGAGGCCTCGGAGAGGTCTCCAAGGTATTGCCAGCAGGCCGCGGGCGCGGGTCAGTGAAGCCGCGGGCGCGGGCTCAAGAAGCACAAATGGCCAGATTTTCTAAACTCTATCTCGTTCAATTGCTTTGTTTAATTTGATGTTTGTTTGGTTTGATTTTGATATTTGATGTTTGATTAGAGTAATTGTTCTTGATATTTTGTTGATTCTTGTTCTCTATAGTTGATAGTTGATTTGATGATGTTGTTTGATTAGTTTTTGGCTAGGAATTGGGTGAAACTTGTATGATTGATTAATTGTGATTAATTTTGGAATTGTGTTGATTAATTGTTGAGATTAAAGTGATTAGTGAAGGTTTGCATGTGTGTAATTCAATTTGGCCTTGAGAATTATGCTAGATTGCATTGTAATTGCTAATGACATGAACAATTGATTTAGGAATTGCAATTATCGATTGGTTTTGATTGTGATTCTCTTAGTTTGTTATTCATAGTGAACCCTAGCTTAAAAATTAGGAGATAGCTCTTTGATTCCTATTGATTGCTCTTATCATTTAGTCCTCATAACCTTTGATTGGCATGCTCTTCCCAAGTTGTTGCAATTGACATGATTACTTGTTGATCCCCATTCCTAGTGTTTTATTTCCTTGGTTACTTGTTTTGTTAGTTGTTAGTATTCTCTCTTACCTCCGTCTTCGACCTAGCTTAGGAGCATAATTGAAAGTGCTTGAACATAACCGTTCCTTTGGGTTTGACCCTTGACTTGCCTCTATACTCGTATTTAGGTTTGTTAAGTGTTTATAAATTTAGTTTGACCGAGGGGAGATTAGATAACGACCTAGTTTTCCACTCGTCAAAATGGCGCCGTTTCCGGGGAACGGTGTCTATGTTTGAGTGTTTTTGATTGCTTGAGTCTAGGTCTTTGTATATACTTTTCTTTTATTTGATTTTTGTTTGTTTTGTATAAAAATGGCATGTCTATCATTTCCTTAATTTGACAATGAGCCTTTTTGTGAATATTTCAATAGACTTGAGGGATTTTTGGACTATAATTGTTGTAGTCTTTTGGAGGCTTGTGAGATTTGTTATTTTGGTTTGAATGAGCAAACTAGAAATGAAGTTGAATGCATACATAATGGTGAATTTAGAGCATTGTCAATTGATGATGCTTGGGATTTTTATGTTTGGTTTACTAGGGATGTTTATGATAGGGGTAATCATGATTCTAATATTGATTTGCAATGTGTTGATGATCCAAAGTGGACATCTAATGAACCTGTTGCTTTAGTCTTAGAGACTCTTGGGTTTTTCCCATTCACAAAGTAGGGTGAAATTCTATGCTGCATTTCGTGGGAAGATTGAAGATTGGTACACGGTTGGCTAGCATCACATTTTGGACGCATTTCATGACTATTTTGGGCGTGTGGATCCTAGGCCATTTACTATCTATTATTAACTTATGTGCTAGTTAATGTTGCTGAAATAATGCCAAGAATCTAGCTCTTGGCCGGTTGTAATGGGGGGTTATCAATAGGCTTTATTATGCTTTCATTACTTAGCTTAAATCAAGGCTTAAATCAAGGAGGAAACCATTGGCTGTTGGCCTTTCATTCTTGGACGGTTTCCTTGGCTTTTGGTGTGCTTTTGCTGCTCCTTTCCTCTATAAAAGGGAGAGCAAAACAGAAATTAAGAGGCAGTTTTGAGATTTGATAAAAAACCTTGTGTTTATAGCATTTTAACTTAGAGTTTGTCTCAAGTTCAAGTGTTCCCTTATTGCTTTGAGTGTGTCCTTGAGTTTTGGCCCTTTTATCTTGTTCCATGATATTTGAGTATTTTAACTATAAGTATTTTTAAATCCATCAACCCATATTCGGGAGGGGGTATTTAGATTTACATCATCTGGTATCAGAGCCTAGTTAAGGGTTTTCTTAAAGAAAATCGAGTTTGAAGGCGTTTGGAGCAAAACGGCAGAATTCAATCAGTTTGGAGTTGCGGTTTGAGAAGGACATATCTCCTTCGTTTTCTGTCCAAATCGAGTTATTTCTTTTTTGAATCTGGATATTTTTTTGCGTAGATTATTCACAAAAATTTTCAGATATTTTGGAATCTTTCTGCTAATAAACTGGGCAGGTTTTTCGCAGCAGCGCAGAAAAGAGGCAAAACCGGGAAGGCAGAATTCAATTGAAGATTTCTCCCTCATCCGAAAAGCTTTTGAGGAATTTCTTTTTTGCAAATTGGTTGTTTTGATCTGAATATTCTGAATTTGTAAGCCTTTGAGAGTCTAGAGGCAATTTTCGTTTTTCATTTTGTCTCTAATTTCGGCAGTTTTCATTGTACTTGTAATATCCAAGCAAAAATAGTGGAAATCATGTCTAGTGAGGAGCTTGCTAGAATGTTGCAAGTAATCACTGAAAAATTGGAGAATTTGGAGAAAAAAACAGAAGAGAGTGAAGTCTCTAGGGCACAACAAGATACTAGGATGGATGCCATATCTGATATGCTCCTTAAAGCCACTAGGAAAATAAATGAATTAGAGGAGGAGGATGAAAATAGTGGTAACAATTTTAGACAATTTGATGAAGATAGGGGTCTAAAAATTGATATGCATGAATTTGATGGAGGGCATGATTGTGAGGCTTTCTTAGATTGGGTTAGGCAAATTGAAACCGTTTTTGATTACAAGGGGTATGATGATAGGAAACGGTTCAAGTTGGCTGTCCTTAAACTCACTAAACTAGCTGCATTGTGGTATGAAAACCTCAAGTCAAATAGAAGAAGAGAAGGGAAAGATAAGATAGACTCGTGGGAAAAATTAAAAAAGAAAATGAGGGAAAAATGTGTAAGTAAAGAGTATGAACAAGATCAATACTTAAAATTAACCCACCTATCACAAGAAAACATGAGTGTGGAGGATTACATAAAAGAATTTGAAAGGTTAGGCTTGACTTGCGACTTGCAAGAAAAGGAGGCTTACAAAATTGCTAGATTTGTCAAGGGGTTGACCAAAGAAATTAATAGGAAAGTGGAAGTTACTCATTATGCCACTTTTAGTGATGTATGCAAACTAGCTTTGAAGTATGAGTCTCAACCTAAAGAAGAAAGGGATAAAGAGAAGCCCAAAACTTCTTCTTTCAAGAATACTTCGAAATTTACTCCTTTCAACTCTAAAGGGAGTACTTTTCAAAGTAAAACCTTTTCACCTAGCTCATCAAAAGGGAAAGAAAAACAAGTAGTTTCGCCTAGTGAGCTTTCAACTAGGAGAAAATGCTTCAAGTGTCATGGGAGAGGACATATTGCATCGGAATGTCCTAGTAAGAGTGTGTTAACAGCCTCTCAATGTGCTCTCATGGATGAGGAAGAAAAGGTCTATAACTTTGTGGCTCATGAGGAGGGTTGCGAGTTTGATGAAGAGTATGAGGAAGAGATTCAACCCGAAGATGAGTTCAACATGATGGTGGTTCGTAGAATCTTGTATAATGAACCCGAAATTGATCTTAAACAACGAAACAACTTGTTCCACACTAGATGCAAGATAGGAGAGAAGACTTGCAATGTGATTGTTGATAGTGGTGCCCAAACAGATGTTGTTTCATCCGAGGCTGTGAGTAAATTGAAGCTACCCACTAGAGACCATGGTGAACCTTACAAGCTCAATTGGTTGAATGATGGCACAAGCATTAGAGTCAAGAAGCAAGCATTGGTGTCTTATTCCATTGGAGGGTTCGAAGATGAGCGTTGGTGTGATATTCTTCCTATGGATGCGTGTCATTTGTTGCTTGGAAGACCGTGGCAGTTTGATCATGATTCGGAGCATAAAGGGAAAACTAATGTGTATATTGTAACTACCAAAAATGGTAGAAAAGTTAAGTTAGTGCCTTTACCTCCTAAAGTTGCTAAGAAAGAAAAAGAGAAAAGCAACTATCTTGTAACTTGTAATGAATATGAACGAATAATGAAAGAAATGGGGGGAGGGTATGCTTTGGTGGTAAGGACCAAAGATGATAATGGTACTACTTGTATTAACTCATCCATGCTAAATGAGTTATTAGAAGAGTACCAAGATGTGTTCCCCAATGACTTGCCCAAAGGCCTACCTCCAATTAGAGGCATTGAGCACGCCATTGACTTAATTCCAGGAGCACCTTTGCCCAACAAGGCTGCCTATAGGTGTAATCCGGAAGAGAGTAAGGAACTTGAAAAGCAAGTGAACGAATTACTTGAGAGAGGTTATGTGAGAGAAAGCCTTAGTCCTTGCGCGGTTCCAGCCCTCTTAGTACCAAAAAAAGATGGTACTTGGAGAATGTGTGTTGATAGTCGTTCCATTAACAATATAACGGTCAAATACCGTTTTCCTATGCCTCGATTGCAAGATATGTTAGATGAGTTGAGTGGTGCCTTAGTCTTTTCCAAAATAGATTTAAGGAGTGGGTACCATCAAATGAGAATTCAAGAGGGGGATGAGTGGAAGACGGCTTTCAAAACAAAACAAGGGTTGTATGAATGGTTAGTGATGCCATTTGGGCTTTGCAACGCCCCAAGCTCCTTCATGAGATTGATGAATGAAGTTCTCCGTCCTTTTCTTAATGATTTTGTTGTTGTTTACTTAGATGACATTCTTGTGTATAGTAAAAACAATTATGATCATGTAATTCATTTGAGGAGATTGTTTGAAAAATTGAGGGAGGTGAAGTTGTATGGTAAACTTGAAAAATGTGTATTCATGACTCCTAGTGTTGTATTCTTAGGATACATTGTAACAGGAGAGGGGGTTCTTGTAGATCCGGAGATGGTAAAAGCAGTCCAGTCTTGGTTGGCTCCAACCAATGTGGACGAAGTTAGAAGTTTTCATGGACTTGCCTCCTTCTATAGGCGGTTCATCAAAAACTTCTCTACCATCATGGCTCCAATCACCGAGTTGACCAAAAAGGGTGAGTTCGTATGGGAAGAAAATGCTCAACGAGCCTTTGAGAAGGTTAAACATATGCTTTGCAACGCTCCTATACTTGTGCTACCAGATTTCAACAAAGTGTTTGAGGTAGAGTGTGATGCAAGTGGGATTGGAATAGGTGCTGTTTTGATTCAAGAGAAGAAGCCCGTGAGTTACTTTAGTGAGAAGTTGAATGGGGCTAAGTTGAACTATTCCACTTATGACCGTGAGTTCTATGCCATAGTTAGAGCACTTGATCATTGGTCTCACTTATCAGACAAATTGATGGGTGTTAGTGCGACTTTCAATGTAGGGGATTTATCACCATACTTTGATGATTCAAGTTTGAGGGCAAACTCTTTTGAAGAAGGGGGGAATGATCCAAAGTGGACATCTAATGAACCTGTTGCTTTAGTCTTAGAGACTCTTGGGTTTTTCCCATTCACAAAGAAGGGTGAAATTCTATGCTGCATTTCATGGGAAGATTGAAGATTGGTACACGGTTGGCTAGCATCACATTTTGGACGCATTTCATGACTATTTTGGGCGTGTGGATCCTAGGCCATTTACTATCTATTATTAACTTATGTGCTAGTTAATGTTGCTGAAATAATGCCAAGAATCTAGCTCTTGGCCGGTTGTAATGGGGGGTTATCAATAGGCTTTATTATGCTTTCATTACTTAGCTTAAATCAAGGCTTAAATCAAGGAGGAAACCATTGGCCGTTGGCCCTTCATTCTTGGACGGTTTCCTTGGCTTTTGGTGTGCTTTTGCTGCTCCTTTCCTCTATAAAAGGGAGAGCAAAACAGAAATTAAGAGGCAGTTTTGAGATTTGATAAAAAACCTTGTGTTTATAGCATTTTAACTTAGAGTTTGTCTCAAGTTCAAGTGTTCCCTTATTGCTTTGAGTGAGTCTTGAGTGATAAGCTTAGGAGAGATTGAGTGAGTCTTATCTCTGGCCTAAAACCCCAAAACTTTGAGTGTGTCCTTGAGTTTTGGCCCTTTTATCTTGTTCCATGATATTTGAGTATTTTAACTATAAGTATTTTTAAATCCATCAACCCATATTCGGGAGGGGGTATTTAGATTTACATCAGTTGATTATTCTAATATTAGCATGAATTCCCAAGATTTGTCACATGAGCCCTTAAGTGAACCTAGAACATATGATTTCAACTTTATTTCTCCATTTGTTCATGATGATGAAGTACATGCTCAAGTTGATGCTAATGGTGTGTTACAATATTCTTCATTATTTACCATGCCTTCTTGTGATGTGATTCGTTCCCTTGATGATGAATCTCATGTCCTTGATTGTGCCCCCGCTCCCCAATGTGATGTATATGCTCATGATATTAATGTTGATTCTTCCAATCTTGGTTGTACTTCTTCTTCCCTTGTTGAGCCTCAACCTTCTACATCTTTTGAATCTCTTTTTGATATATTTGAGTCTCAAATTAGGCACATTGAGCTTGATGATGATCTTGGGACTAGTAAGGAGATGATTCTTCAATCTATGAGAGGTCAATTAGAGATAATGAAAAAGAATGAGGAGCGTCTTGAGGAGGGAAAGAGAAGAAAAGATGAGTTAGAAAGCCAATTGTCATCCTTGATGCTTGTTTGTGAAAAATCTCAATTTGATGTGTGTGTTGAGGATGATGATGATGATGATCATTTTGAACAACCAAGAGTGTGTGAGGATCCTATTGTTGAGCATAGGAGTGAAGGAAAGGGAGTTGAGAGTGATGATGATTATGATGATTTTGTGAATCTAAGCTCCTCTTCCTTGGTTGATTATGATGAGTCTCAAGTGTATGAATGTGACTCTTCTATCCATGAGTGTTTGGACTTGTTTGAGGTTATGTCCAATGTGTTTATTGAGAGTCAAATGAAAACCCATAGCCTTCTAAGTGAGTTCATTGATGATGCTTCATGGGAGAGAGATGATTTTGAGTTATATTTGCATCCATTCATGCACGGTTTTGAGGACTTAGGTTTTAAGTTTGTGGAAGGAAAGGTTGTTTATTGTGGTGCAAAGAAGGATGAGGTTGATTCCTTTGGAGTTTTTGAGTTTGAGGGAGATGTCGATTGTGAGAGAACTTCATTTGAGGACTCTATGATTGATTTTCATGCCCTCATTGGCGATGTGAGACCTTGTGTTGAGGGAGTCGCGAACCCTTTGCCTATTTCTCATACCCCTTTTTCTCAAAGGTTTGACCACATCCCCTATTGCCCTATTTTTCTCCCTTCCTTTGTTGATAAGCCTATTAGGGACTCCCTTGTCTATGATGATCTTAATTTCCCTCATTCGTCTATTATTGAGGAAAAGGGTGATGTTGCCACCCAAAAATATTTTAGTGAGGCGGATTTCCCTTTTTCTTTTTCTTTTTCTTTCCATTCTTTTATTCCCCCTTCTTCTTCTTCTTCTTCTTCTTATTTTCTTGTTTTTCCTTTTCATCCCTCTTCTTCTTTCTTTTGGCATCTCACTTCTCACTTGCGTGCAACGATCTTGTTCCACGTCCTTATCCCGTCATTTGCCTACCTTATATCATATGAAATGCGTAGTAGTGCATTTGACAAGCTCTTGCATGCGTTGAATTATTATTTCCTAGAGCGGTCAAGCTTGGACCTTAAGCAAGCCTTTCTCGAGAAGTAACCCGTGTTTTATTGCTTTCATTTTATTTTCTTTTTAGAATAGATTTTATCTCATGGAAATGTTTGTGTGCCTTTTGCTAGGTACATGAGGTTGATATACTTTGGTGCTTCAATATGGATTAAGAATCAAGGAAGGTTGACTCCTATTTTTGCTAGCATAAGGAAGACAAGTTCAACACTAGAGGTTATTAGCCTTGAAAGGTTAAAATTGGGTCATTTGCGGGTATTTACACCCACCTAATATCCGTTAATATCCTTCCTTGCTCTTTATCTAGTGGATGATGACTTGTTGGACATATATTGGTTTGTTGGATTAATCTCCTTGTTTTTCCCCTCCCGTGGAATATTTGATTTATGTTTGAGCATGTTGTCTCATTAAAGCTTGGGGGAGGGTATTCTATCATGTTTGGTGGAATGTTGATTCATATATGTCATGCACATTTGTATATGCTTTTCCAAGTTCTTTTTTTTTGAAAAACTCCAAAAAGATTTTTGTTTTTATCAAGGCAAATTTGCAATGTGTTTTGTTTTGTTCTTGCTTTGGACATAGTAACATTTGGACTTGTAAACTTGAATGCTTTTATTCCTAAATGGTAGTGGTGTGCACGGTTTGAGATACGTTTGGTTGATTCTAGGATAAAGCATGCTAAGGTAGTTGTCTAGAACTAGGGGGATCATGAAACCGGATTCTACTTGTTTGTGGCATGTTGGTAGTTGCTCCCTATCTTCTATTTGACAACCTTAGTGAGTTTTTGCTACAACCATGTGAGATTCATACTTTTTCGAGCTTTCAACATTTTCTTGCATGAGTGGCGTGGATCCTTGACTTTCGCAAACCTAATCTTGAATCTTAACGTATGATTCCTAAGACCGAGACCGAACCATCTAGGGAGGACAAAGGCATCTTTTCGGGGTGGTACTTTTTCTTTTCTAGGAAAGTTTTCATTTTCTTCGGTTTTTGGGTTTACATTTTCCTACTTGCTAACCTTTTGAGCCTCTTTCCCTTCTTTCCAAGCCACATCTTTAGATCTTGAGCCTTTTGTTTCATTTTCGTTTTCATCTTTGGATTTTTGTGAAGCAAATGATCATATTTTGGAGATTGTGGTATATAAGTTTGGTTATTGGTTAAAAATGAAAGCAAGATCGTGTTTTTGTGTATATTTTGTGAATAATGGCAAGTGAATAAATGAAAAAAGCCTTCCAAAGTAAAAAAAAGGCGAGGACAAAGCAAGTGCAAAGTTGAAAAAGCCGTCCAAAGTTAAAAGAGGCGAGGACAAAGCACTAATAAAGAATTATGGAAAAAAAGAAAAAAAAAAGTGGAAAATGCAAAAATGCAAAAAAATATTTTTATGTGAGTAATCTTCCTTTTTGATCATTGAGGACAATGCTCCATTTAAGCTTGGGGGGAAGCGTTCTCACGCTTTTTGTGTATATGTTTGTGATCTTAGCTTTGAATAAGCTTGGGGGTGTTGGTATTTTTGTTTGGTGATTACTTGGTTATGGTGTAAAGAAATGCGCAATCTTTGCTTCACAATTTAGGTTAACCACTAAATTTTAAATTTAGCCTACCTTAACCCTTTTTGCCTTACGTTACAACCTTTGGGAAGACTTTTTGACCTAGGGGTTGAGTCATTCATCGGTGGAGGGAATCATGGGTTATAGCCTAAGAAAAGGGGATGCGAAGTCAAGATGTCGAGTAAGCCAAAAATTTGACCTTTTTCCGGTTCCTTCGTGGAATCTATGAGACGCTCACTAAGGGGAGATATGAGATTAGTAGGGGGAACGCGGTAAGACCGTTTGGGATGGTGGAGTGTGATAACTAGTTCCTATGCTTAGCATATTTATGTTTCAATCAACCTTAGGTATTTTAGAGCGTGCACTCCCTTACTTATTTAGAAAGATTTGCATTCATTTGTGCTTGTACATTTTAAAAAGTCCTTTCATGAACATGTGTTTGCTCTTCTTTTCTTTTGATTTCCTTCTTTTTGCTTTTCCTTGTTTGTATTATTACGAGAGTTATGGGTTAATCTCTTAGGAAACCTTTACAAGAGCATCACTCGTCCTCTAGGGCAATCTGGGGGTTTAAATGGCTTGTCTTTAGTTGCTAAAATTGACCGTGATTCCTACGAAAGTGAGTTAGTGTATATTCTCATCTCTCTTTTTCTTTTTGCTTCGAATAAGCCCTTCTTTTTCCTTTTTAGCCTTTGTTTTGCTCGGGACGAGCAAAAGTCTAGCTTGGGGGAATTTGATGAGTGTCATTTATGGCACTCATAGGGTAGTCTTTTAGGGTTATTTCTTTCCCTTTTTCATGCTTTCTTCTCTTATTTTTGGTCCTTTATCCTTGAGTTTCTCTTTCTCCTCTTTTCTTTATGGTTCTCGTGTTTTCCTTTTATTTGGCTCTTTTTCCCTTTTATTTCCTTTCTTTCTTTGCTTGTGTAGGTACTTGGAGAATCACCTTTGCAAAGGAATCAAGTTGGGACCTTAATGACCAAGCAAGGAAGAAGCATTTGTCTAGAGAGGGCTTAGAGAGGCCTTGGAGAGGCCTCGGAGAGGTCTCCAAGGTATTGCCAGCAGGCCGCGGGCGCGGGGTCAGTGAAGCACAAATGGCCAGATTTTAGCAGGAACTTCCCGCGGTTGCCCCGCGGGCTCTCTGCGGGCGCGGGAAACTTGGAGAGAGCGCTTCGTCTCAGAGAGACCGCGACCCCCAGATTGAGCTTTTGGAGCAGGGGATAAGCCGCGGGCGCGGCATCTTTGGCCGCGGGCGCGGGTGTATACTGCCGTGGGCGCGGGTGTATACTGCCGTGGGCGCGGGTGTTGCCCAGATAGCCCGCGGAGGGTTCCATACCCATTTCTCCGCGACCGCGGGTTCATCAGGAGGGGGCGCGGGATTTGCCGGTTTCTTCTTTGCTTATAAATAGAATTGTAATTCCTTTTTGAAACCAACTTTTGGATAATATTTCATTAGCTTAGTTTTAGTCTTAGTTTTCTCTCTCTTAGGTTGAGAGCTTCTCTCTCTAGATTAGGCTAGATTAGGAGTAGTTTTAGAGAGACAAAGTGAGGAATTTCAATGGTGATTGAGAGATTGAAGATGCAAGTGTGACAATTGTGTTGGAGATCTTCCTAATTATCAATGAGAATTTCTAAACTCTATCTCGTTCAATTGCTTTGTTTAATTTGATGTTTGTTTGGTTTGATTTTGATATTTGATGTTTGATTAGAGTAATTGTTCTTGATATTTTGTTGATTCTTGTTCTCTATAGTCGATAGTTGATTTGATGATGTTGTTTGATTAGTTGTTGGCTAGGAATTGGGTGAAACTTGTATGATTGATTAATTGTGATTAATTTTGGAATTGTGTTGATTAATTGTTGAGATTAAAGTGATTAGTGAAGGTTTACATGTGTGTAATTCAATTTGGCCTTGAGAATTATGCTAGATTGCATTGTAATTGCTAATGACACAAACAATTGATTTAGGAATTGCAATTATCGATTGGTTTTGATTGTGATTCTCTTAGTTTGTTATTCATAGTGAACCCTAGCTTAACAATTAGGAGATAACTCTTTGATTCCTATTGATTGCTCTTATCATTTAGTCCTCACAACCTTTGATTGGCATGATCTTCCCAAGTTGTTGCAATTGACATGATTACTTGTTGATCCCCATTCCTAGTGTTTTATTTCCTTGGTTACTTGTTTTGTTAGTTGTTAGTATTCTCTCTTACCTTCGTCTTCGACCTAGCTTAGGAGCATAATTGAAAGTGCTTGAACATTACCGTTCCTTTGGGTACGACCCTTGACTTGCCTCTATACTCGTATTTAGGTTTGTTAAGTGTTTATAAATTTAGTTTGACCGAGGGGAGATTAGATAACGACCTAGTTTTCCACTCGTCAGACAGCTGCTTTATTCCACTCAGGAAGAGAAAGCTAGTTCCAGCCACCACAAACTTTAGGAAGACAGACATTATTCCAAGTAACCAAAGACTTCTTAACAGGGGCAGAGGATCCAGTCCAAAGAAAGCACCTGAACCTAGCCTCAATCTCTTTCAGAATTTTCTTCGGAAGAATAAAAATTTGAGCCCAATAAGTCTGGATACCAAACAACACACTCTTCACCAATTGAAGCCTCCTAGCATAGGACAAGTGTTTAGCCATCCACCCTTGTATTCTAGCAGTGACCTTCTCCACCAAAGGCCTACATTGAGCAATAGTAAGCTTTTTGGAAGAGAGAGGGACCCCAAGATACCTAAAAGGAATGGTACCTTGAGAAACACTAAGAAGCTCTCTCAACTCTTTCTGGACATCAATAGAGACCGCTCCAAAATAGACTTCACTTTTATCAAGATTAGCAGAAAGCCCAGAGGCACCTGAGAATTTCGAGAAGGCTTGGAAGAGAAGCTTAACAGAAACACTATCAGCTCTATAAAACATCAATAAGTCATCAGCAAACATCATGTGAGTTAGGTTTAACTTTTCACATCTAGGGTGAAAGTTAAAATCAGGAGATAACCTAAGCTCATCAAGGCATCTGGAGAGGTATTCCATACTGATGTAAATCTAAATACCCCCTCCCGAATATGGGTTGATGGATTTAAAAATACTTATAGTTAGAATACTCAAATATCATGGAACAAGATAAAAGGGCCAAAACTCAAGGACACACTCAAAGTTTTGGGGTTTTAGGCCAGAGATAAGACTCACTCAATCTCTCCTAAGCTTATCACTCAAGACTCACTCAAAGCAATAAGGGAACACTTGAACTTGAGACAAACTCTAAGTTAAAATGCTATAAACACAAGGTTTTTATCAAATCTCAAAAACTGCCTTTTAATTTCTGTTTTGCTCTCCCTTTTATAGAGGAAAGGAGCAGCAAAAGCACACCAAAGGCCAAGGAAAACCGTCCAAGAATGAAAGGCCAACAGCCAATGGTTTCCTCCTTGATTTAAGCCTTGATTTAAGCTAAGTAATGAAAGCATAATAAAGCCTATTGATAACCCCCCATTACAACCGGCAAAGAGATAGATTCTTGGCATTATTTCAGCAACATTAACTAGCACATAAGTTAATAATAGATAGTAAATGGCCTAGGATCCACACGTCCAAAATAGTCATGAAATGCGTCCAAAATGTGATGCTAGCCAACCGTGTACCAATCTTCAATCTTCCCATGAAAAAATGATCCAAAGTGGACATCTAATGAACCTGTTGCTTTAGTCTTAGAGACTCTTGGGTTTTTCCCATTCACAAAGAAGGGTGAAATTCTATGTTGCATTTCATGGGAAGATTGAAGATTGGTACACGGTTGGCTAGCATCACATTTTGGACGCATTTCATGACTACTTTGGACGTGTGGATCCTAGGCCATTTACTATCTATTATTAACTTATGTGCTAGTTAATGTTGCTGAAATAATGCCAAGAATCTAGCTCTTGGCCGGTTGTAATGGGGGGGTTATCAATAGGCTTTATTATGCTTTCATTACTTAGCTTAAATCAAGGCTTAAATCAAGGAGGAAACCATTGGCTGTTGGCCTTTCATTCTTGGACGATTTTCCTTGGCCTTTGGTGTGCTTTTGCTGCTCCTTTCCTCTATAAAAGGGAGAGCAAAACAGAAATTAAAAGGCAGTTTTTGAGATTTGATAAAAACCTTGTGTTTATAGCATTTTAACTTAGAGTTTGTCTCAAGTTCAAGTGTTCCCTTATTGCTTTGAGTGAGTCTTGAGTGATAAGCTTAGGAGAGATTGAGTGAGTCTTATCTCTGGCCTAAAACCCCAAAACTTTGAGTGTGTCCTTGAGTTTTGGCCCTTTTATCTTGTTCCATGATATTTGAGTATTCTAACTATAAGTATTTTTAAATCCATCAACCCATATTCGGGAGGGGGTATTTAGATTTACATCACATACCAATAGCAAAGAGAAAGGGAGAAATAGGGTCACCTTGTCTTAACCCTTTCTTAGCTTCAAAGGGGGGGGGGGGGGCAGGAAAACCATTAATAAGAATAGAGTAAGAGACAAAAGTAAGACAATTCCAGATCCAATCAAAAAATCTCTGAGGGAAACCAAGCTCCTGCATGAGAGTGATCAAGAATCCCCACTCAACTGAATCATAAGCTTTCTTCAAATCCACCTTAACCATACACCTGGGAGAGATAAATTTGTGATCATAGCCTTTGATCAGTTCAGTTGCAAGAAGAATATTGTCACCAATGTGCTTGCCAGGAATGAACCCTGCTTGAGCATCATCAATCACCTCACCAATGACAGCAGCAAGCTTAGCAGTTATGACCTTAGAAATGAGCTTATAGACCACAGTACAACAGGCTATAGGTCTAAAATCCTTAACATGAGAAGCAAAAAGGACTTTAGGAACCAGAGTGATAGTTGTGCAATTCCATTGCTTAGGAAAAGTCCCGTTATTAAAGAAATCAATAACACTTGCATAAATATCATCTTTCACAATATGCCAAGCTCTCTTAAAGAAAAAGGAGTTAAAGCCATCAATACCAGGAGCTTTAGTGTTATCAATTCCCTTAAGGGCAACATCAATTTCAACATGAGAAATAGGCCTAATGAGGTAGCTCTAAGCAGCAAAGCTACGCTGCTTACCCCTCCTCATAGTAACAAGGTCAACAGCAGGGAGCCAAGGAGCCCGAGTCCCTAAAAGAGACTTATAGAAAGAGATAATTTAATGAGAAATAGCATCTAGATCCTTGAGCAACACCTGATTAGAATCAAAGATGGATTCAATTCTATTCCTTGCTTGCCTAGTCTTCATCACATAGAAGGAATAGTGAGAATTGCCATCTCCAAGCGTAACCCAATTAATCCTCGATTTTTGCTTGAAGATGCTTTCCTGAATATCATTCCAGTGCTTGACAACCTTAATAGCATCAGATTCTTTAGCATATAAATCCAAATCATCAGGGTTCTGGGCCATTAAGTTTTGAATTCTAGAAAGCTCAGCATTAGCCTGGTCAATCTTTTCCTCAATGTTACCAAACTGCTTGCTATTAAGAGATTTGATACTAGACTTCACAGAATTAAGCTTCTGCCAAACAGAACTACCAGAACCCCAGGCCTGCGAAACAGTATCAAGAAAATCAGGGTGATCAACAATACAATTTAGAAATCGGAAAGGTCTACCTTTCCCCACAGGGCCAGAGCAAATATTTAACAGAACTGGACTATGATCAGATAAAGGAGGGAGATAAACAATCTCCACATGCCCATGAGAAGCTAACCAAGCTTGATTACCAAAGACTTTATCAAGTCTAGAGAGCGTTCTAGGGATAGTATGAGCCTTATTAGACCAAGAGTAAAAGGACCCTTTGCTTTTGATCTCAGTGAGGTCCAAATCATCAACCAAATTCTGAAAGTCTCTAGTCTCATAATCAGTAACATCAGCACCATGAAGCCTATCTGAAGTATGAAGAACAGAGTTATAGTCACCAACACAAAGCCAAGGAGAATGCTGAATAGAGATGCTTCTGAGCCCCTCCCACAAAGGAAGCTTATCATGAATGGAGTGAAGACCATAAACAACAGTGAGATAAATTTGAGTAGAGAGATCCTTAGAAGAAACAGTACAATGAATGAACTATTCATGAACCTTCAAGACATTAACAGTTACTTTATCCACATTCCAACCAAGCCAAATCCTCCCTTAGGGAGAATGGTCATAATTACACAACCAAAGCCAAGAAGAGCCAAACTTCCTCTGATAAGTGAGAACATTTTTCAATTTGATTTTTGTTTCAAGCAATCCAACAACATCAACTGAATGAGAGTGAAGCAACCTCTTTACAGAGGCAACTTTGCCAGGGTCATTCAGGCCCCTGACATTCCAAACAGAGTAAATCATGACACCAAAGGGGGATCAACCTCACCCACACTTGGATTTATAGTGAAACCACCTGCACCATCCATTTCATTTGCAAATAAAGCAACAAAGGCATTAGAGGTAGAAGCAGGCTGATGAACTCTAGTTTGTTGGCTTTTTGTCTTCCTCCCTACTATTCTCCACCCCTCATCTGAATTCTGAAAGGTATGAACCTGTGGATTAATAATAGATTGTCCATGAACAGAAACACCAACATCAACAGCAGTAGTAGAAGCAGGAACATGGGTAGGCTTAGGAACCCAAACTTTCTTTTGCTTAGGAGGAACAGGAGCCGGTAGCTTAGAAGCCTGCTTAGGCATAGGAGTGTTAACAGAGAAATCATAACCAATCTTGTTACACTTAGAGCAAAAAGGAGGAGCCCACTCATACACCACCCTGATCTCCAATAGTTCCTTCGAAGGACTCTCAACCCATATAGAGGTGGGCATAGGCTTTTGATGAGTGTCATTTATGGCACGCATAGGGTAGTCTTTTAGGGTTATTTCTTTCCCCTTTTCATGCTTTCTTCTCTTATTTTTGGTCCATTTTCCTTTAGTTTCTCTTTTTCCTCTTTTCTTTATGATTCTCGTGTTTTTATCGTGTTTTCCTTTATTTGTCTCTTTTTCCCTTTTATTTCCTTTCTTTGTGTACTTGTGTAGGTATTGTGAGAATCACTTTGGCAAAGAATTCAATTTGGGACTTTAATGATCAAGCAAGGAAGAAGCATTTGGCTAGAGAGGGCTTAGAGAGGGCTTGGAGAGGCCTCGAAGAGGTTTCCAAGACAAATCCAGCAGGCCGCGGGCGCGGGTCATCTTGTCGCGGGCCCATGTTACTCAAAATTGCCAAAACTTGGCAGGAACTTACCGCGGTTGCCCCGCGGGCTCTTCGCGGGCGCGGGTAAAATAGAGAGGCTGCTCCATTCAGAGAGACCGCGGCCCCCTGATCAGGCTTTGGGAGTAGGGGATAAGCCGCGGGCGCGGGTTTCACTGCCGCGGGCGAGGATCTCTGTTGCCGCGGGTGCGGGGTCTGCCCAGATAGCCCGCGGAGGGTTCCGTACCCATTTTTCCGCGGGCGCGGGTCCATCGAGAGAGGACGCGAGAGCTACCAATTTCTTCTTTGCTTATAAATAGAATTGTATTTCCTTTTTGAAGGGGACTTTTGATAATTTTCATTAGCTTAGTTTTAGAGAGAGAATCTAAAGAGAAGTTAGAGAGAAGTTCTTGGTTTTGGATTTGTAACTCAACATTTGATCAATCAAGTTTGGATTTCTTCATTTTCAATCATCAATATTAGTGAGAATCTCTTCCTTCTTTCATCTTTTACTTACTTGCTATTTGATTTTTGCTTGTTACTTGTTCTTCTTTGGATTTGAATTTGATATTGTTGATTTTTTTTATTTCTCTTAGATTTTGATATAGAAATGAAGATTAAAGCACTTTCTAGTTATTTGTTATTGAATTTCACCATGATTAGTGAGTATATTAGTTGCTAGGGAAAGGGGGAAGCATGTTTGATTAATGAAATTGCTAGTTGATGCTCTTTGATTGATTGGTTTCTTGCAATTAAATTAGTTGACATAGTTTTGCATGTGATTGATTAGACTAGGAGTGATCAACCTATAAGATTAATCTAGATTGCATTGCAACTCTTAATGACATGAACAATCGAATTGAAAGTTGCTCTAATTGATTGGGTTTGCTTGTGATTCTTCTTGATTTGCCTTTCATAGTGACACCTAGATTGGCCTATATGAGACTGCATTTGAACTCTCTTGATTGCTACTATTGTTTGTCCATTGCAATACTTTAATTAATTGATTGAGCTCTAAATTAGCATTATCATTGAACTTGCATGTGGAACCCATATCCCTAGTGTTTAGACCTTTGTTTTACTTGATTAGACTTGCTTTATTTTACCATAGTGCCAACCATAATATCAACTCCATCTTCGAGGTAGCTTGACTTAGACTCTAGTTTTCATCATTGCATTCCCTAGGGGTCGACCCTTTACTTGCCCTATATTCATATAAGGTTGGTTAGGTGTTTACAAATTTTGTTTGACTTGGGGAAAGGGTAGATAACGACATTCATTTTCCCCCTCGTCAAAATGGCGTCGTTGCCGGGGAATGCTATTGGTGCTTAGCTTTTGTTGTTGAGTCTACTTCATTTTAATTGAAAAAATATATACAAAAAGATTTTGTTTCTTTAGGCTACACTTGTAGCCGTGCTACTAATATTTTCTTTGAAGTTTTGCATGCATAGAGCTCGTGATCGATCCATTGTGCCTTTTGACCCGGAAATTGAGAGGACTCTCTCAAGAAGAAGAATAGCTAATCGATTCTCCTTGGGGTATAGTTCTTCAAGTGAAGAAGAGATTGAAGAAGAGCAAGGCATGGGAGAAAATCCGAGAGTGGCCTTGAAGGAGCTAGGAATACCCGATGCTTATAGGTTTGAGAGCGGCATAGCTCCGCCTACAACACCGGCAAATGATTTCGAGATTCGGCCGGCCATGATCACCTTAATTAAGAGGAGGCAATATAGTGGGCTAAGAATGAGAGCCCGTTGAACCATCTTAAAGAATTTGAAAAATATTGCAACACCATCAAAGTCAACGGAGTTTCTCAAGAATTCATACGCCTCAAGTTGTTCCCCTTCTCTCTCATAGGAAGATCCTTAGAGTGGTTAGATAAAGAGGTGAAGCCCAATTCCTTGAGAACATGGGATGATGTTACAAAGGCCTTCTTGTCCCGTTTTTACCCTCAAAAGAAGACGGCGAAGGCAAGAGCCTTGATTCAAGGGTTCAAATCTTCTATGGCGGTTTAAGTCCCCAAGGCAAGTCATGCCTTGATGGGGGGGCCGGGGGTCCTATCATGAACAAGACCGAAGAAGAAGTGGTGGACATCATTGAGGACGTGGTGACGTACTATAGAGATTGGCAAGATGGGGAGAGAGACTCTTCAAGCAAGCAATCTTCATTATACTCGGTAGACCATCTAAACGCGATCAACAACCTTTCCTCCCAAATGACAAACTTGGGAAAGGAGATGACCGCAATCAAAGCCAAGTTGGAGAGCACTTCTACTTCATCCCAAGCTACGAATCTTCCCTCCCAATTTAAAGGGAGAGGTACTCCTTCTAACTCTCAACCCCTTCCCTCTTCACATAATATGCCTATGGGTTGTTTGTTTTGTGATGCATGTGGATCTTATGATCATGACTCTAGTAATTGTCCTAATGAATGTGTTGATGAGTTTGATAACAATGAGAGTGAGCATGTGAATTATGTGTCAAATAATAATGCTCAAAGGTTTGATAATCAAAGAGGTCAATGGAATAGGAATTACCAAAACCAAGGCAATTTTGACAACTATAATCAAGGTGGTGGTTATAGAAACCAAGGGAACCAAGGTTTCCGTGGTAGCTATAATAATCAAGGTTATAGTGGCCAAAATCAAACCCCAAAATTATGGTAATCAAAACCAAGGTTATGGAAATCACAACCAAGGTAGTGGTAACCATAATCAAGGTGGTGGTAACCATAATCAAGGTTATGGACAAAATCAAAATAGGGGTACTTGGAACAATCAAGGGAAGGGAAATTTTCAAAATAATGCTCAAAGAGGTCCCCCACCCGGATTTGTTCCAAGGACTCAAGGAGAAAATTCCTATTCCCAACCTTCTTCACCTAGGACCAATTTGGAAGAAATAATTGAGAATCAAACCAAGTTGTTGAACACATACATGGCCGTTAGTGATAAGAAGTTCAATGAAATGATGACCCACAATAAAATGCTTGAAAATCAAATTTCTCAACTTGCTAATGCTTTGAAAGATCATGCAAGCCCTTCTTCTTTACCTTCCCAAGGTCTTGATCCCAAGAAACACGTGAATGCTATTGTTACTAGGAGCGGTAAGGTTCTTGAGGAGAGATTGCCTAGAAAGGGTGAGGATAAGGAGATTCCTAAGAAAGCCTTGTGGAGAATGAGGGAGTTAGGGCATCATTGGATGAGGTTGTGGTTGAGACACCTAGAGAGGTGAGAGTAGAGAAAGAAATTGTGAAACCCAAGCTCCCTTACCCACAAAAATTCATGAGACACAATTTAGATGAGCAATTTGGGAGATTCATTGATATGCTAAAACAACTTCATCTTTCTCTACCTTTTACCGATGTGATCAACCAAATGCCAAATTATGCCAAATTCCTCAAGGACATTTTGAGTGGGAAAAGGACTTCTGAGGTTGTGGAAACTATCAATTTGACTGAAAATTGTAGTGCTATCATCATGAACAAAATGCCACCCAAATTGAAAGACCCCGGAAACTTCTCCATCCCTTGTGCCATTAACAAGATGCAAATTGATAATGCCTTATGTGACTTGGGAGCTAGTTTTAGCATAATTCCATATTCGGTTTATCAAAGGCTTGAACTAGGGGAACTCTTAACTTCTAACATTACCTTGCAATTAGCCGATAAGTCAATCAAGTTTCCAAAAGGTAAGGTAGAAGATGTTCCATTGAGGGTTGGGAAGTTTGTGTTCCCGGTGGATTTTATTGTGCTTGAAATGGATGAAGATGCTACTATTCCAATCATTTTAGGTAGACCCCTTCTTGCTAACTCGGGTGCTATGATTGATGTGAGAGTGCAAAGATTTCCCTTAAGGTAGGAGATGAGGTTATTGAATTTGATTTGAATGAAATCATGAAATATCCATCTTCTTCTCTAGAAAATTAAATGATGATTGATTCACTTGATCATGTTGTGTCTTCCATGCATGAGCACTTGCTCACCTCTAACGATGCTCTTGAGAATGTTTTGTTGAACAAGGACAAAGTAGGTACACCATGCAAGGAAGTGGCATTCTATGAAGAATTGCTTAATGGAAGCATGGAAGAAGTGGATGAGCAAATGTGCTTGAAAATCTCAAGCTAAGAGGCTTTGCAAGCGGCCACATCAAAGGAAGGTAATGGTGTGCCTATGGTAGAGCTCAAACCTCTACCATCACACCTTAGGTATGAGTTCTTGGGCCCTCATTCCACTTATCCCGTGATAGTTAGTGCATCCTTGAGCGTGAGCCAAGCTCAAGCGTTATGTGGTGTTTTGAGAAAGCACCAAGGTGCTTTGGGGTACACAATTGATGATCTTAAAGGTATAAGCCCCGCCTTGTGCCAACACCATATAACACTTGAGGAAGGCGCCCTTCCTTCTATCGAACGACAAAGAAAACTACATCCCCAAATGGGAGAAGTAGTTAAGAAGGAGATCACCAAGCTATTGAATGCGGGAATCATATTCCCCATCTCTAGCTCAAGGTGGGTCTCCCCCGTGCATGTCGTTCCAAAGAAGGGGGGCATGACCGTGGTTGAGAATGAGAAGGGTGAGCTCATTCCAACTAGGACGGTCACGGGTTGGCGGATGTGTATAGACTATAGACGTCTAAACACATCCACCAAGAAGGATCATTTCCCTCTTCCATTTATTGATCAAATGCTTGAAAGACTAACAAGGCACAAGTTCTATTGTTTCCTCGATGGATATTCGGGATTCTTCCAAATCCCCATTCACCCCGATGATCAAGAGAAAACTACCTTCACATGTCCTTATGGGACCTTTGCCTATCGAAGAATGCCCTTTGGGTTATGCAATGCTCCCGCTACATTCCAAAGGTGCATGATGAGTATCTTTGGGGATATGTTGGAGGAGGAAATGGAGGTTTTCATGGATGACTTTTCAGTGGGGGGTGTCTCATTTGAGGAGTGCCTTGTGAACCTTGAGAAGTGTTTGGAAAGATGTGTTAAGGTCAATCTTGTTTTGAATTAGGAGAAATGCCACTTCATGGTGGAAGAAGGTATAGTGCTTGGGCACAAGATTTCAAATAGAGGCATTGAGGTGGATAAGGCAAAAATAGAAGTTATTGAGAAACTTCCACCTCCGGTGAATGTCAAGGGTGTGAGATCGTTCCTTGGTCATGTGGGTTTCTATAGAAGATTCATCAAGGATTTTTCACTTATTCCTAAGCCCCTAAATGACCTTCTTCAAAAGGATGTTGAGTTCATTTTTGATGACAAATGCTTGAAGGCATTTGATAAATTGAAGAAGACCCTTATCTCCACTCCTATTGTTCAAGCCCCAAGGTGGGATCTTCCTTTTGAATTGATGTGTGATGCAAGTGATTGGGCTATTGGAGGTGTTTTGGGACAAAGTGTAGAAAAGAAGCTTCATGTGATCTATTATATGTCCAAGACACTCAATGGGGCTCAAAAGAACTACACAACAACGGAAAAAGAATTTTTAGCAATTGTGCACTCTTTTGAGAAATTCCGTTGTTACTTGTTGGGTTCCAAGACCATAGTCTTCACGGACCACGCGGCCCTCAAGTATCTCTTTGCCAAGAAAGAGTCCAAGCCTAGGTTGATTCGATGGGTGCTTGAATTGCAAACTTTTGAGATTGAGATTAGGGATAAGAAGGGTGCGGAGAATGTTGTGGCGGACCATCTTTCTCGCCTTGAGGGTGATCACATTCATGATGATGGTTCACAAATTGAGGATAGAATGCTTGATGACTTCTTATATGCCATAGAGGTGAAGGAACTCCCATGGTATGCCGACTTGGTAAATTTTCTAGCATGTGGGGAGTTTCCACCCTCTTTCTCAAAGAACCAAAGGAAGAAAATCAAAAGGGAGGCAATACATTACTTGTGGGATGATCCCATCCTATACAAACGAGGGGTTGATGGCTTACTTAGGCGTTGTGTTCCGAATGAAGAGGTGCCTAGTGTTTTAAGGATGTGCCACTCGGACCCTAGTGGTGGGAATATGGGTGTTTCTAAGACCGCTACCAAGGTTCTTCAATGTGGTTTGTGGTGGTCGCATCTCTTCAAGGACTCATGGGCTTTGTGAAGTCATGTGACCGATGTCAAAGGGTTGGGAATATCTCCAAGAGGAATGAGATGCCTCAACAACCCATTCTTGAGTTAGAGGTGTTCGATGTTTGGGGGATTGACTTCATGGGACCGTTCCCATCTTCATATGGTAATCAATTCATACTTGTGGCTGTGGACTATGTTTCTAAATGGGTTGAGGCCATTGCCTCCCCTACTAATGACCACAAAGTAGTGCTGAAGTTGTTCAACAAAATCATCTTCCCAAGGTTTGGCGTGCCTAAGGCTGTGATAAGCGATAACGGATCTCATTTTGTTCACAATGCTTTCCAAAAGATGTTGAGGAAACATGGAGTGCATCAACGGTTCGGCCTTCCATATCATCCTCAATCGAGTGGCCAAGTCGAGGTCTCCAATCGTCAAATAAAGCTCATTCTTGAGAAGACGGTTGCAAGGAATAGAAAGGATTGGTCGAACAAGTTAGATGATGCTCTTTGGGCTTATAGAACGGCTTTTAAGACGCCTATTGGTACCACTCCATATCGCCTTATCTATGGCAAATCGTGCCATCTCCCGGTAGAGCTTGAACATCGTGCCTTATGGGTTATCAAGAAGATAAATTTTGACTTAGCTAGTGCGGGGGAGAAGAGGTGGTTGGATCTTTATGAGCTAGAGGAACTTCGACTTGATGCTTACGATTGTGTTAGCACCTACAAGGCTCGCTCCAAAGAGGTTCATGACAAGTTGATTGAGAAAAAGGAGTTTTGTGTAGGTGACAAAGTCCTCTACAATTCAAGGATGAAGTTGTTTCCCGGAAAGCTCATGTCAAGATGGAGTGGACCATTCTTGTGAAAGATGTTTTTGATAATGGTGCCGTGGAGATTTCTCCTTTGAACTCCTCATCTTCATTCAAAGTTAATGGTCATCGGCTCAAGAAGTACTATGAGGGAGTGTTTGTTGGACTTGTTCACAAGATGATTCTTTTCAAGCCACCTTGAAATGGTGGTGCACGTCGAGCTAACGACGTTAACCAACAGCGCTTACGGGAGGCAACCCGGATTCTCATCTCATTTCTTTTTCCTTTCTTTTCTTTCATTTTTCCTTGATTGGTTTTTGATTTTATTTTTGAGTTAGTTTTGTGTTTGTCTTGTAGGTCGGGCATTATCATCGCTTGTTGAAAAACAAAGGGGTTCAAAGAAAAGTTAAGAGTGCTGGGGAGAGGGCTCCCCGAGGGCAAGGAGAGACCTCGGGGGCAATTTCTCCTCTTGAGGCAAATTTATAATGTCATTTCCAGGGACTTCCCGCGGTTGCCCCGCGGTCTCTCCGCGGGCGCGGGAGATTCTAGAGAGGGTGCCCCCTGTTGGAGAGGGCGCGGGCCTCAATTCGACCAAATTTGAAGCTTCATTCCAGGAAGTCCCCGCGGTTGCCCCGCGGTCTCTCTGCGGGCGCGGAAGGTTTTGGAGCGAGCGCTCCATATTTGGAGAGGGCGCGGCCTAAATTCAAGCAAATTTGGAACCCAATTCCAGGGACTTCCCGCGGTTGCCCCGCGGTCTCTCCACGGGCGCGAGAGGTTTTGGAGAGGGCGCGACAAATCTAGAGAGGGCGCGGCCCCCCATCAGGTACTAAAATTCTGAAATTCCAGGAAGTCCCCGCGGTTGCCCCACGGTCTCTCTGCGGGCGCGGCATTTTCGGGAGAGGGCGCGGCGAACTGGGTTTTAACCCGGGGCACGCCTCTCTTCTCCCTCTCTCCTCTGTTATTTTCTCCTCTTCTCCTTATTTTTCCCCTTTCTCTTTATACCTCCTCTCAAACCCTAACCCCAACACATCAATTTCCCACAAATTTCTTCACCTTTTGCCCAAATGTTTCACAATTTCTTCCATTTTCCTCCATTTTCAACACTCCTCTTCTTTCTCGTGCTTCTTCGGGAAATATCGGGTCTTTGAAGTGCTTTGAGTTTACTTTGAGTCTCCAATCTTGGTATACTTCTAACCTTTGTAATATTTTTGTCAATTTCAATTGATTTCTTTACATTGGTTTGTTTACCTTGAATTTGAGCATGATTTTTGTGTTTTATGGTTGATTTATGGGAAAATTGGTATATTTGGGTGATTGTTACTTTTTCTTGTTGATTCATGATTATATTGTTGAATGATTGTTGATATTGTAGTTTGTTGTTGGATTTTGGTTGTTGTGTTGATTGGAACAGGTACCTTGTAGTTTGTGGTGGTTTGGTTGGATTTGTAAGGAGGTTTGTGAGTAATTTTTGGAGGAAGTTGATTTGTTTAAGGGAGTTTGTTGTGTTCTTGTGACTTGTGTGAATTTTGTTAAAATGGATTTGATAAGAAGAGTCAAAAGTAGCAAGAAGCGCTCAAACCAATCCCTCGGCCAATCTTCTCAAGGCCACTCCTCAAACCCTCAACCCCAACCGCATTCCACAACTCAAGATGATGCTCCTCCTCCTCCTTTACCCCCTCTCAAATTTTTGAACCGGTCTAAACAAACCCCCATCTATAACAAAATGAAAGACCGGAAGTTTAGACCTTCCCGGCATTACTTTCGTGAGGATATGGCCAAGTTAGGAATTGAAAATGACCTTGACATCCTCCTAGATAACCTTAGCTTGGGTGAGTTTCTAAAATCGGCCCCTAGAACCTATTTGGAGCTTTCCATTGAATTTTTCTCCACATTTGAGTTCAATAAGTTGGGGGAAACCGATTTTATTATTTCCTTCCAACTCTTCAATGTCAAACACACCATGAACCTAGCCGAGTTCAATGTTGCCCTTAGTTTCAACCCCAATGGTGATATCTTCGAGCCCCTTATCTCCCTTGTCCAATCTGAGTATAATGAGGTTTCTTGGTGGAGAACCATAGCCAACAAGAGGGAGTTTGATTTGAAAAAGTCTCTTTCTAGTGAGATTATCCATCCGGCCCTTAGGATCCTTTATAGAATTCTTGGGTATTCGGTTTCTAATAAGCAAGATTTGGGGAAGTTGTCTAGGGAGGAGATTTTGGTGTTATGGATGGCTTCCAAGACGGAGTTAGGGTTAAGGATTAATTTTTGCTATATCTTCATGAATTGTTGCAAGGATATAATGCATGGGGTCAAAACGGGGGAAATTCATTGTGGGGGCATGGTGACACGTCTTGTGTCGTATTTTAAGCAAGAGGGGTTCTTGAAGTATTGCACTCCGGTTGGAAGGAGTGAAGACGTGTGGATTAGTTTGAAGCAAGTTAACACTTTACGTTTCATAACTAGCACTAAGAGAACCGACACCTACTCTTGGCTAGTGAGAAATACCCACCATTGCCTTCTCCCTAACCCGGCCGCCACCTCCATCCTTCGTGAGGCTAGGAACATTTGGATGGTCCCTAGGGACAATGGGAGGATCGAGGATGAGATGGAGTAGGATGATGAGATTGATGGGGGTGATGAGAATGATGAAGAAGAGGAGGAAGGAGGAGGTGATGAATATGATAAAGAGCAACAACAACCGCCACTACAACAACAACATGAGCATTTTCATGATGATGCTCAAGGAAGAAGAAGAGAAAGAAGACGACAACAAAACAACAGGGTTTCCAAGGGGATGCTTATCTCCGAGAGATGGAGGCCATGAGGGACCAAATGGAGCGCATGCAATTGAGCATGGAAGGTATGTACTCGGACCACCAAACTTTGTCTTATCAAACTAGCGCATTGTATGACGCTAGTGTGCGTAGGGGGAGGTCACACCTTCGGTCAACTACCCTTATGTGCCGCCCCAACATGGGCCGGTACCTTCATGGCGTTGTGACAACCTCCCTACGTACCCATATTGGCCCGGGGTGGAGGACCCCGATGTGCCAAGGAGCGATTTCCCACCTTATGATTATAGGGTCTCCGGGGGGAGTGATTATCGGGGTGATCCCGCATATTACTATGTTCACCCCCATCACCCCGAGCCCCTTGTTCAGCCTGAGCCTTATGACCAATTAACCCAATCCCAACTTGACCTATTCCAGGGTCACTATGGTTTTCCTCCTGGTTACACCAGAGGTTGGGATACGGGTGATGATGGTGCCGGCCCTAGTGGCCAATAGTCCCCTTATGCATGTTTGTTCCCTTTTTTGTTCTTCCCTTTCCCTATTTTGCATGATTATAGGCATCGCGGTCGATGCCTTCATTTTGTGAGAGGGGAGGGCCAAAAAGGATGTTTTATGTTGGTTGTGGGAAGCACCTGGGGCTCGGTGGGAAGTCTTTGATAAGGCTTTTGGTGGATTTTTGCTAATGGTCTCGTTGGTCTGTTGCTTGTTGTTTTGGTTCATTTCTTGAGGAAAAATAAAATAAAAAAAAATAAATAGAAATTTTTGATGATGATGGTTTCTTTAGGTCTTTGTATATAATTTGTATCTCAGTGTTTTATTGTTGCTTTTGTTTGGAAGTTACTAACAATTTCATTTTGTATATATAGCCTTTTTCTTTAACTCACCTTGCTCGTAGCCTATGCTTTGGATTGCGGAAACTTTTGAGATGCACATTCCTACTCCTTGGGTACTTTAATTTAGAGCGGATGCTTGGTGAGGCCTTTCTTATTTACCTTTTTATTTTCATTTCTTCATTTTCTTGGTTGCTTAGATTAAGATTAGATTTAGGAGAAGTTGAACGGTTCGAGGATGTATGATTTTAACACCTAGTGTGTTTGGGGTCTTTGGCGATGTGGCCATTAGACCGCTTGTATGTCGATTGGGATAAACGTGTTATGATTGCATCTTTGCTCTTTTCCTCTTTCCCTTTCTTGTCCTTGTCTAAATTTCCCATTCTTTTCTTTTCTTTTCTTTCCTTTTCTTTTAATCTTGTTTGTGTGCATAACTTTTTGAGGCTTTATTTTCACTCTTTCTCTTTTTGAAAATTGGACTTGTATGCACTGGCCTTTTGCTTTTGAATAATGGTCTTCTTAGGTAATAATGGTATGCACGGTTTGAGATTACGTTTGGTTGATTCTAGGATAAAGCATGCTAAGATAGTTGTCTAGAACTAGGGGGATCATGAAACCGGATTCTTCTCGTTTGTGGCATGTTGGTAGTTGCTCCCTATCTTTGATTTGACACCCTTAGTGAGTCTTTGCTACAACCATGTGAGATTTATATTTGTTCAGGCTTTCATCATACTCTTGCATGAGCGGCATGGATCCTTGATTTTCGCAAACCTAATCTAGAATCTTAGCGTATGATTCCTAATACAGTGACCGAACTACCTAGGGAGGACAAAGGCAAGTTTTTCGGGGAGGTAATTTTCTCTTTCTAGGATAGTCACTTTTTGGTTTGGGATACATTTGCCTACTTGTTACCCCTTTGAACCCTTTTCCCTCTTTTCAAGCCGCATAATTAGATATCTTGAGCCTTTTGTTTCGTTCTCCTTCTTTTTGGTTTTTGTGAAGCAAGGGTAAATGTTTGGTGATTGTGGTCTATGAAGTTGGGGTTTGGTTCGAATTGGTACACATAATTGAGTTGTTTATATTTTGGTAAATAAATGGAAAATGCTTATGTAAAACCCGTCCTTAGTATAAAAGGGCAAGGACTAATGCTTTTAAGGAGTTCAAGGAAATTCAAACAATTTTATTAATGAGAAAAATTCAAAAAAAAGAAAAAAAAAATTCAAAAAAAAGAAAAAAAAAATTGAAGTGTCTTTCTCCTCTCTATGCATTGAGGACAATGTTTCTTTTTAGCTTGGGGGAAAGCGCTTGCGCTTTTTGTTTTAATCATTGTAGATTGTTGCTTTGAAAAAAGCTTGGGGGTGTTAATACGTTTTTGTTTGGTGATTACTTAAGTTTGGTGTTGAGATTTGGCCGGTCTTTGCTTTACAATTTAGGATAACCACCAAATTTTAAATTTTAAGCCTACCTTAACCCTTCTTGCCTTACGTTACAACCTTGGGGAAGACCTTTGGACCTAGGAGTTGAGTCTTTCATCGGTGGAGGGAATCATAGGTTGTAGACTAAGGAAAGGGGATGCGAAATCCAGATGTCGAGTAGCCCAAAAATTTGATCCTTTTCCGGTTCCTTCGCGGAATCTATGAGATGCTCACTAAGGGGAGACATGAGATTAGTAGGGGGAACGTGGTAAGACCGTTTGGGATGAAAGTGGAATGTGATAACTAGTTCCTATGCTTAGCATATTTATGTTTCAATCAACCTTAGGTATCTTATAACGTGCATACCATAATTCTCTTTAGAAAGGTTGTTATTCATTTGAATTATAGTCTCTTTGTAAAGTCCATTTCGTAAGATTTTGTTTCCTTTTTCCTCTTTCTTTTCCTTCTCTGGTTTGCCTCTTGGGGGTTTGGTGGAGAGTTATGGGTAAACTCTTAGGATACCCTTACGAGAGCATCACTCGTCCTCTAGAGCGATCTAGGGTTTAAATGGCTTGTTGTAGCTAAAAACAACCGTGATTCCTACGACAGTGAGTCTTAGTGTAAATTCTCGCCCCTCTTTTTCTTTTTGCTTCGAATAAGCCCTTCTTATTCCTTTTAGCCTTTGTTTTGCTCGGGACGAGCAAAAAGTCTAGCTTGGGGAATTTGATGAGTGTCATTTATGGCACTCATAGGGTAGTCTTTTAGGGTTATTTCTTTCCCCTTTTCATGCTTTCTTCTCTTATTTTGGTCCATTTTCCTTTAGTTTCTTTTTTCCTCTTTTCTTTATGATTCGTGTTTTTATCGTGTTTTCCTTTATTTGTCTCTTTTTCCCTTTTATTTCCTTCTTTTGTGTACTTGTGTAGGTATTGTGAGAATCACTTTGGCAAAGGATTCAATTTGGGACTTTAATGATCAAGCAAGGAAGAAGCATTTGGCTAGAGAGGGCTTAGAGAGGGCTTGGAGAGGCCTCAGAGAGGTTTCCAAGGCAAATCCAGCAGGCCGCGCGCGGTCATCTGCCGCGGGCGCGGGCCCATGTTACTCAAAATTGCCAAAACTTGGCAGGAACTTGCCGCGGTTGTCCCGCGGCTCTTCGCGGGCGCGGGTAAAATGGAGAGGCCGCTCCATTCAGAGAGACCGCGGCCCCCTGATCAGGCTTTGGGAGCAGGGGATTAGCCGCGGGCGCGGGTTTCACTGCCGCGGGCGAGGATCTCTGTTGCCGCGGGGCGGGGTCTGCCCAGATAGCCCGCGGAGGGTTCCGTACCCATTTTTCCGCGGCGCGGGTC